>NW_016804163.1:7509361-7511159 GCF_001698545.2 Rhinopithecus bieti
ATATATATATATATATAATTTGAAAAATTCATTTATGTTGCTGTATAAAGTTGGAGATCATTTTTTTTTTACTACCATATAGTATTCCATTGTATGTATAGACCACATTTGGTTCATCAGTTCAGCAACTGGTGGGTATTTAGGTTGTTCCCAGTATTTTTGTTAGTTTGTTTTGTTTTTTGCTATTAGAAAAGCTTTCACTATTCTCTTTGTGCACACGTGTAAGAATGGTACATACCCAGAAAAGGAATTGCAGAGCTATAGTGTATGCAGTTGTTCAACCTCACCAAAGTGGTTAAGCTCCCACAAGTAGGACTGTGGTTCCTTTTGTGCCACATCCCTGCCAATACTTGGTATTGACAGACTTTTTACTTTTTGCCTTTCTGATGAGTTTTAAATAGTATTTCACTGTGGTATTCATTGACTTTTTCCCCTCCAGAGTGTTAGAGATCTTTCCACGTGCATTAAGTAAATTTGCCTTAAATTGCTCCTACCTAGGATTGAAGTACACCGGAGCTTGTTCCATCAGTTCCCTCCTATTGAGCTGTTTCCATTCTTTTATTTTATTTTGTATTTTATCTTTGCAATTGCAGTCTGTGCTGCAGGTAAAAATCCTTGTGTATGTCTTCTGCACACGTGAGTTTTTCTCTAGGACTGTGGTCTTTACCCGCCTTCTCTGAAGCCCACAAGCATTGGAGAAACACCAGCTCTGTAAATTGCTCCATTTTTTTCCCATATTCCTGTAATATCTGATAGAGGAAGGAGTATGGTGTGAAGCCACGAGTCAGTGTTCAGGGCCAAGGCCAGTCTCGCCTGCTGCCAACACTGTCTCTGCTCTGGGCTTCCTCATCATGCCACCTTCTACCTCTTCATCTGCCAAAGGGCTTTAGGTCGGGTGGGAAACTTATCTTTCACATCAAGGAAGGGAGATGGAGATAAGCCTGGGGCAGGCGAGAATGAGCTTGATGAGCTTGATCCTTCTTCTGCCCTGCCAGGCTTCTAGGGACCTTTGTGTGTGTGTGTGACTTGTTAACATTTTTTTGTTTTGAAATTTCACTTGTCTGTGGCATAGATTTTATTTATAGTAACTGGTCTAATACTGTATGAAAAGGCATGTTTTAAAATTAATCATATGATTACTACTACCCCTTTTTTTTTTCTTTGAGACAGAGTCTCACTCTGTCACCCAAGCTGGTGTGCAGTGGCGCGATCTTGGCTGACTGCAGCCTCTATCTTCCGGGTTCAAGCAATTCTCCTGCCTCAGTCTCCCCAGTAGCTGGGATTACGGGTGCCCGCCACCATGCCAGGCTAATTTTTTGTATTTTTAGTAGAGGCGGGGTTTCACCATGTTGGCCAGGCTGGTCTCGAACTCCTGACCTCAAATGATCTGCCTCGGCCTCCCAAAGTGCTGGGATTACAGGTGTAAGCCACCACGCCTAGCCAATTACTACTACCTTTCTATCTGAGGATGTTGGGATAAAATCCACTCTAGGTATACATTACAACCAAGGGCAACCCCTCTAGACTAGAATGCTGCAGGTTATATTTGCAGGGAGGGCTGTTTCCTTTTCTTAGGAATTTTGATCATTTGGACAGGATTCCTCCTTTGAAGGAATCAGCACTGAGGCCCTGATATGGAATATTTCCATCACTCCCCAGGGTCGGCCTGTGCCCTTTCACAGTTCCTTCCATCCCTCATGCCTGGCTGTGGGCAACCCCTGATCTGCCTTCTGTCACTATAGATTAGTGGCGTTTCAAGAGGAGCATTTATATATTTTTAAAAAGATTCTTCGGCTGG
>NW_016804164.1:0-3521 GCF_001698545.2 Rhinopithecus bieti
CGTGAATTAACAGAGACTCAGAGAAGTTGACATATGGCTTAAATCACAGCACTATTTAGGGCAAAACCAACAAGAAGTTTGATGACCCCCCCCAGTCCATTGTCGTCCGAACTGGATTATCAGCTTTACTTATTGCTTAATGATGGTATATGTTCCAGGGAAGCATACGATCTGACCTTCATCTGAACACAGTAGACTGGTTCTGATTTTTCCAGCCAAAGAGAAAGCATGTGGGTTTTAGCATCCCTTTAAAACTGAGAACATTCCTCTTCCTGGCTATGAAAACCTTCCCCTGTGTATGTAGTAGGAAGACTGCTACACCAACCAGACTTCACCCATTGCTTTCCGAACACCGATGTGAAAAGGCTATTGAACAGTGTATTGTTTTGGCTGCAGCTTATCCAGCATGCAAAAATACAGACTTTCTCAGTGTGCATTGTTCTGCGTTCAGTTTCACAACTGTAAAGAATAACTTATTCATGTAAGATTTTGTGTCGTGCCTAAAACATGAAATAATCCCCCTAGGACCTACTAGAGAAGTATCTTATGCTATAAGAACACTGATCATTTCTGCTACAAGCACACATAGAGGTTGTGTTCTAAAGTGTTAATCTTCCTCTGGGGATGGCTAGAGAACAGCTTACAAAGGGGGAGAAATCTGGCTCACGTCGACAAAGCACTCACAGCTCTTTGGAAGAGAAGTATTGTATAAGTGCAAAGCTATTATTATGTAAAAGCATTCAGAGGATAATATTAGCCATAATTGTATTAAATATTAATATTAATGCAAATGGTGGCTAAGAGCTTAAAGAAGAGCTTATAAACTGTAACGGTCAATAACAATAGAGTAAAGGCATATAAAATTTGTATATTCCCAACTATGCATACCAGACAAACCCAACAAACTAAAAACTGATAAGTGGCTAAAAGTCATGCTGTCCATTTTCATTAATTTTTTCAGCTAGAAAACAAAAAAAAAAGTGTCAGACATTTTTCTATCAGCATTGAAAATAGGACTTAAAACTCAATTTACTTAATTTCTACGTGATGAATTTTTTAATGTGGCTGCTTGGCTGTACTAAACTACAGTTTTCCATCGAACTCAGGTGTTCCATCAAATGTGAATCTGTATGTGGCTGTGAAGAGATTCTCAGTTTTAGGAAACATTCAGCCCTGTCACCACTTAGAAAAAAAGATCATGAAGCACATTTCCAGCCATTGGTTTGCGAGGAGAAAATATCTGGGAGTGCATGCATAGCTTCAAGGAGAATCGTTCTGATCTGGCTGAAGAGGAAATAAATTTTTCTTTCACCAAAACAAATGAAAGGTTTTCCTCTGCTTGTTGATGACAAGAGTATACATCAAGATTAGATGACAAAAGTATGATTTTTTTCACAATTCCATCAAACATATTGGACATACCTTGTTATTTAGCAAAATGATAAAGAAAACAGCTAAACTGAAGAAAAATATTTTAATAATAATGACATTGGTGTTACAAATATGTAATTATCCTGTATCAAGGAAATGGATGTAGGTCACAATATCGAAAGAATCAAATAATAGCGTTAAAACAACAAAAAATAACTCAGAAGTTATATAACTTTGGTTTAAAGTCACATGTACACACTGGACTGTTTGCCTAAGGTTTGAGTGAAATTGGTGCTGTTCCAGCTCCTGTCAGGATGACAAACTCATAGGCATTGCCAGCTCCTTCCCCAGTCCCCAGCTCTGGAGATTCCGTGGAAGTGAGAATTTGAAGGATGTGAGAAAATGACATTAAAGCTATTTGACAGCTCCAGGAAGAGAGAAGGTGGTTGTTTCCTGGAGGATGCAGAAAGATGGCAGACCCAAAAAAAAGTGAGCTGGGAGGATGCATGGGGGACAGGTTGAGAAGAGCATTTTGTTTGTGATTTTTTTTTCCTTAGTGATAATCCAAGGCAGATTATTGCTGCCATCAAGTTAAAAATTTTTAGAAAGATAAAACAGATCACCTACAATGGAAGAAGAATCAGATAAACATCAGACTTCTCATCAGCAACAAAATAAGCCAGAAGATGATGGAGTTATTTTCAGTATTGTTATAACATTGAAATTAGAATTTTTCTACTTAATAGTCTCCATCATATATATCCTAGGAAGTTTTACAAGACAAAACCCTCTTTAAGAAATAATAGGCCAGGCACTGTGACTCACGCCTGTAATCCCAACGTTATGGGAGGCCGAGGTGGGAGGATCACTTGACCCCAGGAGTTCAAGGCCAGCCTGAGCAACATAGTGAGACCCTGCCCCTACCAAAAATTTAAAAATTAGCCAGGTGTGGTAGCATGCACATGTAGTCTCAGCTACTCAGGAGGCTAAGGTGGGAGGATAGCTTGAGCCTGGGAAGTTGATGCTGCACTGAGCCATGACTGGCACCACTGCACTCCAGCCTGGGTGACTCTGTCTCAAAAGAAAAAAAAAGAACTAAGAATTAAGAAAAATACATTTAGGTTTCATGAGCTATATTTCATGAATTACACATGAATAAATAACTTACTATTGGTTTTTCAGGAAAAGGCAAAACCAGCACCGTGGGAAACAGTGAAAAATACTGACATATTTTTTGGAAAGCATAAAATAGATGGAAGAATAAATCTATAAGACTCATTGAAATACATAAATCGCTGCACTTAGTGATTGAGACATTCCCAGATTTGTAATCTACAAATCAAATGGAATGAGAATTATGTTGTTTACAAGAGACACACTTAAAACCAAAAGATCCAGGACATTTGTAAATGAAAAGATTGAGCAAGATACACTAGACACATGTAAGCCAAAAGAAAGCCAACAGACCCAAACACAAAACAAACATTAAAGGCAAAAATTTCACAGCTGACATTATGTAATAAAATAACGGTAGATATTAGGATTTTGTGATTATGAACACTTACTGACCAATAATATTGCCTCACAGTCTATCAGGAAACAACCAGCAAAACTACAAGGAAAAAGGGATCATTCAAAAAAGTTAGTCTTGCTCATGGGAAAAAGAAAGTGTATTAAACTTCATTGAGATACCATGTAGTATTTATGAGCTCAGTAAAAATCCAAATATTTGACAACATATTCTATTGGCGAGACCACGGGGGAATTATGTGTGCTCATTGTCAGTAAGAATGCAAAATCATGCAACACTTGAGGAGAGGAATTCAGCTGGGGAGAGAAAAGTTGCATATGAATTAACTCATTGAGGCTTTTATATCTACCTCAAAGACAAAAACATAAAATGATATTTGCATATTTTTTAGCCTTTATTTCTGCTAGCAAAGACTGGAAATAACCCAAATGACCATCAACAGAAGTCTGGTTGAAAAACTTTGGCGCATCCACAAGATGGAATATATGTAATTAACTATAAAAAGCAATAGAGAGGAACTCTATATAGTAATATGGCTTTCCAGACTGTATTATAAAATAAAAGAAAGAAAGTGGAGAATAGTATAATAGTATACTATATTATATATATATATGTGTGT
>NW_016804164.1:7146-11051 GCF_001698545.2 Rhinopithecus bieti
CTTCATGCACCGTTGGTGGAAGTGTAAATTGTTACAACTCCTGCCAAGTCCTTGGTGAAATTAAGTATGCATAGCCACTGTGTCCCAGATCCCACTCCTGCTTGTGGGTCTCAAAGTAACCCTCACCCAGGCCCAGGAGAAGGCACCGACAGCAATGCTTATCCTGATGTCATATGATGTGGTGGAGAATTTGAGACAACTCACATGTTCAACACTAGAGCGATGATAAGCAAATGTGATGGATGCCTTCGTGGAAGGCTTTGCAGGCATGCCAAAAGTGAATTACATGTAACACAAGAACCAGAACCCATCTGAATACATAGTGCTGAATGAACTCGTCATAAACAAGGTTCTATAGTGCCATATTGTTTATGTGAAAGAAAAATTCATGAACCACAATTGATGCTATGTGATATATACGTCCAAGAATACATGTGCACACAAGAACATACATCACGCTGAAATGAGAAGGTCAACCTGGGATAAAGAGTAACAAAACAAAACAAGATAAAGGCACAAGTTTTTGCAGGGACCAAAAATGATAATATTCCATGAATTAAGGAATATGGATCACCCAGCTTTCTGCACTTCAGGTTTAAATATAAAACAAATGCATAAGCAAATAGATAAAATAGATAAAAAAATAAAGTTTAGACATGGAAAGAAACTTTTGATATCATACGGCCTACAATACCTTTCAAACTTTTGGGTTTTTAATTTTTTTTTAATGTATTTATTTAGTAGAGACAGGGTCTTGCTATGTTGCCCAGGCAATAGGCCGGTCTCAAACTCCTGGGCTTAAGTGATTTTCTGCCTCTGCCTCAAAGTGCTGGGATTACAGGTGTGAGCCACTGTGCCTGGCAAACTTTTGTTAACAATCTCCAGCTTCTTTTAAGCACATGGGATACAACGGTTTAAGCAAACAAAACTCTAAGGAAACAATCCCTTTAAGATTGCCCTCCCTGCACACATGGGCCAGAAGTCTGGGAGCCACCCTCGCTCAAGACCAGTTGACTACAAATTCGAGGGCTCCGCATCTGCTCTCAAGTTTGATAATTCACTGGACTCACAGAACTCTGTGAAAGCTATTGTACTCACAGTAAGGTCTGCTACAGGCAATGGATGTAAATTAGAATTAGAGCCAGCCACAGGAAGAGGCACGTACCCTCCCAGCATCTGTGAGGAGGCACCACAGGGCATGGCCAGCCAAGGAGGTGGGCTTCTGTCCCTGTGACCTGGCTCCCTCACACACTGCCTGCGTGGCTGACTTTCATTCTTCCTCCCCTTCTGGGGTCTGGGCTAAATACCTTTTGTCACCAGTTTCTCCAAAAGTTGAAAATAATATTATGTGCCTGAAAGCCCCTATCAGAAGTCACTTTGCCAAAGCTCCAAACAAAGACACTTCTATCATGCAGGACATCCTAGTGGCCAACGTGTCACCTCCCAGTAGCTGATGATAAAGGTCAGACCTCCTTTAGGTAGGGTTAGTTCTTCACTACACCTTGAATAAGAATCTCAGAGAATCCGAGAATCCATGTTGCCTAAAAGCTTGCTAAGTACTCTGATAAGCCAGGTTTGAAGCCATCAATGTAACTAATTCCTGTATTTACAGCTGAAAAAATATCTGACGTCGGAAGAAATTAAATGGCTTGTATATGTGGTAACGATCCCACAGATATCAAGAGAGAAGCCAAGGCTGGAAGCTGGGGAGCCTGGCTACGCCGTGCAGGGCCTGAGGACCTCCAGGCACTCTCCCTCACACCTCTCATGCTTTGCCTATGGACTGGGTAATAACCTGCTCTGCCCACATCTGTAAACCTGTTCACATGTTGTCACGATTAACAAAATAGGAATTCATGTAAAGGCACCATTGAATTTTTTATGGCCTTATAATTCAGAAGGCGGTAAAGGAGATTTTGAAAGTACGTTCTGTACGGAAAACGGAGGAATAATTAAATCAGCATCGTTTATCTATTACACGAATCTACCTTAACCCTGCCCTTACCAATTCCTATGAGTCGAATTCATTAACCCAAACTCAAGCCTTAGCAAATGTGGTGGGCTGTTGCCAATGTGATAAAACACAATGAAAGAAATTCCTGTGATCTAATTGCTTTTTAAACAACTTGCCATTCAACTTCATTGGTGCTTAAATTATACAGGAATCTTACATAGTATCTTTATTGCGGAGACATCACCATTCCTACTAAACTGTCACCTTTTGTCATAGTAGCACTCAGTGTAGCCGAAATATAAGCATCAGGTAAGACTCTTGCTTATTCTGAGACTTTCATATTATTAAGCTTTCTCCAAAAATTGTTATTTCTTGTTCCATAAATTATATTTTCTTCAGTAATTGAAGTAAATCACTCTACTCAAAATTGATTACTAATTCTTGAAATTTGTGTGATTGTTGATGTGGAATTAATGATTTGGGTATAATTGATGTAGAAATAATTGTTACAAGAAAATTGGTAAACAAAATCCACATTATACTCAGCTGATAAACAAATATTTGTTTAGCAGGAATCAATTTTATTCTGAGTTTGTTAAATCTAACCTCTAATCTTACTCACCAAGGTGAAGATGCTCCAGCAGTATCCGTGCATGCTAATCCCCAGTTCATGTGCAGATTCAAGGGCCTGTGCCAGCCAAACAGAGGAGCAGGACCTCCGGTCATCTGCTTAGGTCACTGGTGATGGGCTCCTTGTCCAGTGAAGCAGGATTCGTGGCTGCTGTGGTGGGGCCCAGGTTGGGTTCTGGGATTTTGTTCAAGGCTCAGTGGTAGAGTCATTCTGTTGAGATCCATTCTCTTCCAAGTCTTCCCCTTTCCCTTCATCCTACAAAAAAGAAGAGATGGTGGTCCAAGTGGACTCACCCTTGCAGTCCTGCAGTCCTGCAAATCTCCCATTTCCCCCTTGCTTTAGTTTCTTTTCGTGCAAAGGAAGTAGCTGTCTGGTAAAGATCAACAACTTTCAATAAACATGGGCTTTAGGATCAGGTGTCCACAGGGTAGCCTCTGCTTCAGGTTCTGTAATAAAAATATCAATGAGGCTTTCTCATCGGAGGTAGGAAAAACACAGGGAAACAGCACAAATTAGTGTCTGATCCTGTAACACATGCATTCACAAAAGAAGGATAATTTGTTATAATCTTTTGAAGTTAAAATAGCAGGAAGGAGGCCGGGTATGGTGGCTCACACCTGTAATCCCAGCACTTCGGCAGACCGAGGCAGGTGGATCACCTGAGGTCAGGAGGTCGAGACCAGCCTGGCCAACATGGTGAAACCCTGTCTCTAATAAAAATACAAAAATTAACTGGGCATGGTGGCACGCGCCTGTAATTGCAGCTACTCAGGAGTCTGAGGCAGGAGAATCGCTGGAACCCAAGAGGCAGAGGTTGCAGTTAGCTGAGATCACACCAGTACCCTCCAGCCTGAGTGAAAGCATGAGAATCTGTCTCAAAAATAAATAGCAGGAAGAATTTGAAAACAAATTGAGGAGAGAAAGTTGTTGACCTGAACTGATGTTTTTCTCACTACTGTTCCTTGGACTACACAACGGATGGATTGATCCAGGTCATCTGTCCACAAATCATCTTATCATCATATATTATCACTTTCTTTTCTTCTCTGCCAGTAAAAGGTTTACAGCATAAGTTTGTAGCTACTTATTTTGACTTGTTTGATGTATAGGTTGAGAAAATATTGGTATTCATTCATAATAGCAGCAAGAATTAGACATGTACAAATTCTTAGCTGAAGTTGTTAATCTTCTGGCAAACATGTAGCATGACTACACAGAAAGGACTAGTGTGTTTTTCTTGTTGAAATAACATTAAACCATAACAATCTTTTGCTCTGGACAAATATTTATAAATGCCTATCATTTATATTGTTTGCCATC
>NW_016804164.1:13489-15102 GCF_001698545.2 Rhinopithecus bieti
GGGACTACAGGCGCCTGCCACCTCGCCCGGCTAGTTTTTTGTATTTTTAGTAGAGATGGGGTTTCACCGTGTTAGCCAGGATGGTCTCGATCTCCTGACCTCGTGATCCGCCCGCCTCGGCCTCCCAAGGCCTCCCAAAGTGCTGGGATTACAGGCATAACCCACCGCACCCGGCTGGCATTCTTATAACAACATCAATCTTGACTGTACCAAGGCTCTAGAAGGCTTCCTCACTAGTCTTGGTCTCAAGATGAGGATCCATGAAGAGAGACCAACAGTGCTTTCCAGCCTTTCAACTCATGCACACTGAACGCAGGGAGAGTAAACTCACACTCACAGGTGGTGCAGAGATGAAGCCTCAATAGCCTGCAAGAGTCCTCGACACTCGTATACAGGGTTAGTGCAGGTTGGCCCTGGGACTGGAAAACCTGAACATCTCTATGAAGTAGTCCTGAGTCCAATCCAATGCGATCATTGAAACGGTCCTTTTATATACTTCGAAACCCCTAAATTTTCTCAGGAAAAAGAAGGTTGGAGTGTGTATGACCTTTTGGTGAATAAGAACCAGAGTCATTGAGACTGGTGTCCTTTGCCATCTCTGCCCTCTGGAGTCAAGTCTCATGTCTATCTAGCAGTCAAGTCTGCAGTGGTTTTGTTTGAGATCTGACCTCTCTTATCCCCAGAATCTATACCTACCTTCTCGGGGTAACTGGATCTGACTTTGACTCTCACTGGTGTCATGGATGCCTTGTTTCTACCATATCTTGTTCAAGATGTTTTCTCAGAGTTTGTGCCCAAAGGTGACCTCATCTCTTAATATAGATGGCCCCTGACAGGGTTGAGGTTTCTTCTCAGTACTTCATTAGAGAATTTGGGTGTTTCTTGTTTTGTTTTTTGTGGGTTTTTTTGCCTCATCTCTGCCACATAGAAACACAATTGACACAGCATGCATCACTTTCAAGATCTCTGTCATAGGTTGGGCATGGTGGCTCATGCCTGTAATCCCAGTGCTTCGGGAGGCTGAGGCAGGCGGATCACCTGAGGTCAGGGGTTTGAGCCCAGTCTGGCCAACATAGTGAAACCCAATCTCTACTAAAGAAAAATACAAAAAATTAACTGGGCATGGTGGTGGGCGCCTGTAATTCCAGCTACTCAGGAGGCTGAGGCAGGAGAATCACTTGAACCCAAGAGGCAGAGGTTGCAGTGAGCTGAGATCGTGCCATTGTACTCCAGGCTAGGTGACAGAGTGAGACTCCGTCTCAAAACAAAACAAAATCTCTGTCATGAGTTGAACTGTGTCCCCCGCCAAAAATGAGATGTTGAAGTCCTAAGCCCCATTACCTGTGAATGTGAATTTATTTGGAAATAGGAACTTTGCAGATGTGATCAAGTTAAGAGGAATCATTAGGTGGATCCTAATCCAATATAATTAGTGTCCCTATTAGAGAAAAAGAGGAAACCCCCATGGGATAAGAGCAGCAGAGATGGGAGTGCTGCAGCTGGATGCCGGGGAATGCCGGGAATTGGTGGCCACCACCAGGAGCTAAGACAAGGCCAAGGAGTGTCCCCAGAGCCTCAGCAGGAGCATGGCCCTGCGGAAATCTTGATTTCCA
>NW_016804165.1:0-2212 GCF_001698545.2 Rhinopithecus bieti
CCAAGTTACATTAATGATTTTGAGACCTTTATTTGAATTGATAGCTCTGCACAAATTTGCTGTCAAAACATGCAGATAAGCAGGTGTCAAACTGAAGTAAAATTGGTAACTGAGGAAAGAGTTAAAGTTCTTGTTTCAAATCTAATTTTAACTTTTACAATTTTAATTGAAAAAATATAAATTGTATATATTCATGGAGTACAATGTGGTGTTTGACAATCATTGTGGGAAGATTGAATAAGGTTGATTAGCATATCCATCCCCTCAACTATTTATCATGTCTTTTTTGTGATTATATTTAAAATTACACATTGCATAAAACTGACCCTTCACATTTACAAATGTAATTATGGTAATTAATTATAGATTTGTTAAGTCACTACCTATAAAACAACCTTCACAGACAACAGAGAATATAATATGTAAAAAGAAAATTTAAAAAAACACTGCTTATCCGTTTTCAATGAAAAGCTAAAAAATGTATCATTTATTCAGACTAAAACCTCAAACAAAAGAAAGATAGAGCAAACATTGTTAAAATGTTAGCTCACAAGCATTTAGGAAAATACTTATCAAGGATATGTATACACACACACACACATACACCTACATACGCGCGCACACACACACACACATTTTTTTTTCTTTTTTTTTGAGATTGAGTCTTACTCTGTCACCCAGGCTGGAGTGCAGTTGTGCAATCTCTGCTCAATTCAACCTCTGCCTCCTGGGTTCAAGAGAGTCTCCTGCCTCAGCCTCCTGAGTAGATGGGATTACAGGCACATGCCACCCCGCCTGGCTTTCTTTTGTATTTTTAATAGAGATGAGGGTTTCGCCATCTTGGCTAGGCAAGTCTCAAACTCCTGACCTCAAGTGATCCACCTACCTCAGCCTCCCAAAGTGCTGGGATTACAGGCATGAGCCACCACACTCAGCTGATATTTTTATTTTCTAAACTTTTTTGGCTAAAGATGTACAACAGTTGTTCTCTGATCACAACATCATTTAATTATTTTCCACTTCCCTTGTAACAATGCAAAAAGAGTACCTTTCTTTCTCTACTGCTGCACTATGAGTAGCTAATTTATGGAACTGAATGATTTTTGCTTTCAAATGAGATCACTGACACTATTTCTTTTCCTGCTTTGTTTTTTACTCATCCTGATTTTCATCATAAATCTCAGGAGAGCTCTATTTTCTCCATCTTGTTCAATAGGCATTTTCTCAGTCTAAGCTCTTAGACTTTTCTCTCTTAACTGATCATGGCGACTTCTATTACAAAAATAACATTTATTAAAACAAATCTATTAACGAGTATGTCTACCTAGAAATAAAAAAGAAGTAGGAGGTTTTGGTTTTTTTTTTTCCTTTTCATCTGCTCCTTTAAAAGTAGAGCATGCAAGATATATGATGCTGAATTATACTGAGATTTAATTAGTCTTTAAAAAGATGCAAATGAAGAAGGACACTCTATTTGGAATTTAGGCAATCAATTTTAGAATTCAAAAATAGTTTTGTCTTTTCTCCTTGTACCAATCTTTTTCTCCTAAGGACATGTGCCTTCTCTTGTATCTTTCTCCATGTACCTTTCTAAATATTTTAAATATTTATTTGTCTTGTTACCCACTCTGTTTCACTAAAATTTTCTTTTCATAGATTACTACAGAATTTGTTTAAAATTAGAATATATTTTTAGGCAAAAGAAACTGGTAAACGAGTTGTCATAAGTAACACATGTGTTCAGTGTCACTTCTTTACCTTTATGAACTTAGGAGGACAGAAAATGGGGATACTATTTCAGACTTTGCAATGAGGTATGTATGTTTGAAACTCCCATTGAGTATGTGTGTGAATATATCACTATATAAATAGAAAATTCACATCAGTGGATCTTAATTTACCTTCCAAAATTTTTTTGAGTACACAGATGCATACTAAACAGTGGAAATGAAAATAATGGTTTTGTCCTTTTAAAATTAAATTTACAATCATTTATGATTTTAGATGAAAATATATAGGCTATTATTCAAGGAAAAATGTACACTGATGCATATGCATATGTACATATTTTATTGCACTATTTAAAACTAGATATTTTTAATAGGATGTTAAATAAATTCTGGCTACTCTGAGACAAGGCCATTGAAATGCTGAAAATAATATCGGATTGAAATAAACAAATCAATTATTGGAGTTAGGATATGATTCCTGA
>NW_016804166.1:0-1685 GCF_001698545.2 Rhinopithecus bieti
CCCCGGGCCTGGGACCCTCCCGGCCAGGTGAGGGATATATTCTTCTGGTGTGCCTGTTTGCTTAGAGTGTGGTATTGGGGTGGGAGTTACCCGATTTTCCAGGTGTTGTGTGTCTCAGTTCCCCTGGCTAGGAAAAGGGATACCCTTCCCCTTGCACTTCCCAGGTGAGGCGATGCCTCGCCCTGCTTCAGCTCTCGCTGGTCAGGCTGCAGCAACTGACCAGCACCGATTGTCCAGCACTCCCTAGTGAGATGACCCAGTACCTCAGCTGAGGATGCAGAAATCACCGGTCTTCTGTGTCGCTCGCGCTAGGAGTTGGAGACTGGAGCTGTTCGTATTCGGCCATCTTGCTCCGCCCTCTGATAAACCTTTATTTTGATTGAGCAATATGGAATTCCTGTTTTTGTGGAATCCGAGAGGGCATATTTTGGAGCACATTGAAGCCTATGGTGGAAAAGGAAATATCCTCTGATAAATACTAGAAAGATGCTTTCCACGAAACTGCTTTGTGATGTGTGCATTCCTCTCACTGAGTTATGCCTTTCTTTTCACTGAGCAGTATTGAAACACAGTTTGTGTAAAATCTACAGAGGTATATTTTGGAGTGCATTGAAGCCTAAGATGAAGATTAATTATCTTCAGATAAAAATTAGAAATAAGCTTTCTGAGAAAATGCTTTGTGATCTATTCATTCATCTCCTAGAGGTAAACTTTCCTTATGATTGAGCAGTTTAGAATCACTGTTTTTATGGAATCTGATACGGGATATTTGGGAGCACAATGGCTCATATGAAGAAAAAGGAAATATCATCAGATAGAAACTAGAAAGAAGCTTTCTGAGAGACTGCTTTGTGATGTGTGAATTCATCTGACACAGTTAAACGTGTCTGCTGATTGAGCAGTTTAGAATTGCTGTTTTTGTGGAACCTGCAAAGGGACATTTGGGAGAGCATTGAGGCCTATGTTGGTAAAGGAAATATCTTGAGATAAAAACTGGAGAGAAGCTTTCTGAGAAACTCCGTTGTGATGTGTGCATTTCTCTCACACGGTTATACCTTTCTGTTCCTTGAGCAGTGTGGAAATACTGTTTCTTTAAAATCACAAAGTGATATTTCAGAACGCATTGAAGCCTGAGGTGAAGAAGGAAGTATCTTCAGGTAAAACTAGAAAACCTTCCTGAGAGACTCCTTTGTGATGTGTGCATGCATCTCAAAGAGTTAAATCTACCTTGACATTGTGCAGTTTGGAAACACTGTTTTGTGGAAGCTGAAAAGGATATTTGAGAGAGCATTGAGGCCTACGGTGAAAAAGTAAATATCTTCAGATGAAAACTGGAAAGAATCTTTTTGAGAAACTGCTTGGTGTTGTGGGCATTCATATCAGAGTTATACCTCTCTTTTCATTGAGCAGTGTGGAAACACTGTGTAAAAGCTACAAAGGGATATTTCAGAGCACATTAAAGCCTATAGTGAAAAAGGAAATATCCTCAGATAAAAACCAGAAAGAAGCTTTCCGAGAAACTCCTTTGTGTTGTGTGAATTCATATGAGAGAGTTAAAGATTTCTTCTCTTTGAGCAGTTTGGTAACGTGCTTTTATGGCATCTGCAGAGATATTCAGGAGTGCATTGAGGCCTATGGTGACAAAAGAAATATCTTCAGATAAAAAGAGCAGAGAAGTTTTCTGA
>NW_016804166.1:6129-7619 GCF_001698545.2 Rhinopithecus bieti
AGATGAAGATGAAAGTGTCTTCAGATGAAAACCAGACAGAAGCTTTCTGAGAAACTGCTTTGTGAGGTGTTCATTCATGTCACAGAGTTAAATCTTTCTTTACATTTCACAGTTTGGGAACAACGTCTTTGACGAATCCACGAAGGGACATTTTGGGGCACAATGAGGCCTACGGTGAACAAGGAAATATCTTCAGAAGAAACCCAGAGAGAAGCTTTCTGAGACACTGCTTTATGATATGTGCATTCATCTCATTTAGTTCAACTTTCTTTTGACCGAACACTATAGAATTACTTTTTGTGTAATCTGAGAAGGGATATTTGGGAGCACATTGAAGCCTATGGTTAGAAACGAAATATCCTCAGATAAACATTGGAAATAATCTTTCTGAGAAACTGCTTTGTTATGTGTGAATTCATCTCATGGAGTTAATCTTTTCTTCTCATTGAGCAGTTTTGTAGCACTGTTTTTGTGGATCTCCAAAGGGATATTTGGGAGCACATTGAGGCCTATGGTAAGAAAGGAAATATCTACGGATGAAAACTGGAGAATAGCTTTCTGATAACCTGCTTTGTGATGTGTGCTTTTCTCTGACAGAGTTACACCTCTCTTTTTATTGAGTAGTGTGGAAACACTGATTGTGTAAAATCTACAAAGGGATGTTTTAGAGCACTTTGAATCCTAAGGTGAAGATTTAAGTATCTTCAGATGAAAACTAGATGGAAGATTTCTGAGAAACTGCTTTGTGATGTCTGCATTCATCTCACAGATGTAAACTGTTCTTTACAATGTGCAATTTGGAAACACTGTCTTTGACGAATCCGTGAAGGGACATTTTGGGGTGCTTTGAGGCCTATGCTGAACAAGGAAATGTCTTCAGATGTAAACTAGAAAGAAGCTTTCTGAGACACTGCTTTGTGATATGTGTATTCATCTCATGGAGTGAAACCTTTCTTTTGAATGAGCAGTTTTGGATCACTGTTGTTGTAGAATCTGAGAGGGAATATTTCAGAGCTCATTGAAGCCTGTGATGAAAAGGAAATGTCCTCAGAAAACACTAGAAAGAAGCTACGTGATGTGTGAATTCCTCTCACAGAGTTAAGCCTTTCTTTTGTTTGAGCAGTTTGTTGACACTGTTTTTGTGGATTCTGCAATGGAATATTTGGGAGCACATTGAGGCTTATGTTGAAAAAGGAAATGTCTTCAGATGAAAACTGGAGAGAAACTTTCTGAGAAATTGCTTTGTGATGTGTGCATTCCTCTCAGAGTTTTACCTTTCAGTCAACAGTGTGGCAACACTGTTTGTGTTAGATCGACGAAGGGATATTTCGGCGTGTTTTGAAGACTAAGGTAAAGAAGGAAGTATCTTCAGATGAAAACTAGGCAGAAGCTTTCTGAGAAATTGCAAAGAGATGTGTACATTCGTCTCACAGAGTTAAACCTTTCTTTACAATGTGCACTTTGGAAACTGTCTTTCTCGAATCCGCAAA
>NW_016804167.1:0-562 GCF_001698545.2 Rhinopithecus bieti
TAAATAAATAAATAAATAAATAAATAAATAAAATAAAATGAAGAGATCATGCTAGCACACAATGAGACGATGGTCATCTGGACTCCAAAGAGGGGGCCCTTCCTGGAAACTGACCACTCTGGCACCCTTATTTCAGATTTTGTGATCCAGAAATGTGAGAAAAATAAATGTTTGTTATTTAAGCCTTCCAGCCTGTAGTACTTTGTTATGGTAACCTAAGCAGACTATGCTAGTGGACTAATACATCAGCTAAAACTTGGTTGTAAATGATAGGTCTTTTTCTTTTTTTTTTTTTTGCCACGGAGTCTTACACTGTCACCTGGGTGGTAGTGCAGTGGCGTCATGTTGGCTCACCGCAACCTCTGCCTCCCAGGTTTAAGCGATTCTTGTACCTCAGCCTCCCAAGTAGCTGGGACCACAGATATGTGCTACCACGCCTGCCTAATTTTTTGTATTTTTAGTAGAGACAGGTTTTTGCCACGTTGGACAGGCTAGTCTTTTTTTTTTTTTTTGAGATGGAGTCTCGCTTTGTCGCCCAGGCTGGAGTGCAGTGGCACGATCT
>NW_016804168.1:0-845 GCF_001698545.2 Rhinopithecus bieti
GTGTTTACCTGAAGATATTTCCTTTTCCACCATAGGCTTTAATGAACATCCAAATATCCCTTCTCAGACACCACAAAAACAGTGATGTCAAAGTCCTCCCACAACAGAAGCATTTATCCCTATGCGATGAATGCACCCATCACAAAGGAGTTTCTCCCAAAGCGTCTCTCCAGTTTTTAACAGAAGAATTCTCTTTTTTCACCTTAGGCTTCTGTGAGCTCCCTAATATCCCTTTGCAGTTTCCACAATAGCAGTGCTATCAAAGTGCGCAAAGAATAGAAAGGTGTAACTCTGAAATGAATTCACCCATCATGAAGAAGTTTATCAGAAAGCTTCTTTCTAGTTTAAATCTGTGGATATTTCCTTTTTCACCATTTGCTTCAATATGCTCCCAAACAACTCTTCTCAGATACCACAAAAACAGTGATGCTGAACTGCTCAATCAACAAAAAGGTTAAATTCTATGATATGAATACACACATCACCAAACCATTGCTTGAAGAGCTTCTCACCAGTTTTTGTCTGATGTTATTTCCTCTAGAAGCTCCCGAATATCCCTCTGCAGATTCCATAAAAACAGTTCTATCAAACTGCTAAAAGAAGGAAAAGGTGGATCTCTGTGTGATGAATTCACCCATCACAAAGTAATTTCTCAGAAAGCTTCTTACTAGTTTATATCTCAGGGTATTTCCTTTTCCACCATGGGCTTCCATGCACTCCCAAATATACCTTCTCAGACACCACAAAAACAGTGATGTCAAACTACTCTCCCAACAGAGAATTTTACCTCCATGAGGTGAACGCATGCATCACAAAGCAGTTATCAGAAACTTTCTCTCAAGTTC
>NW_016804169.1:0-517 GCF_001698545.2 Rhinopithecus bieti
TTTTCATTGAGCATATTGCTAACATTGTTTTCTTGGAATCTGCAATGGAATATTTCAGACCAAATTGAAGCTTATGGTGACAAAGGAAATATCGTCAGACAAAAACTAGATAGAAGATTTCTGAAAAACTGCTTTGTGAATTGTTAATTCATCTCACAGAGTTAAACAATTCTTTTCATGGGGCAGTTTGTTAGCAGTGTTTTTGCGGAATCTGAGAAGGAATATTTTGGGTCACAAAGAAGCCTGTGGTGACAAAGGGAATATCCTCAGATAAACACTAGACAGAGGCCTTCTGAGAAAGTTCCTTGGGAAGTGTGAATTCATCTCATATAGTTATACCTTCCTTTTCATGGAGCCGTTTGCTAACACTGTTTTCATGGAATCTGAAAAGGGATATTTGGGAGCAAATTTAGGCCTATGGTGGAAAACTAAATATCCTCAGGAAAAAACTGCAAAGAAGCTTTCTGAGAAACTGTTTTGTGATGTGTGAATTCATCTCACAGAGTTACACTGTTCA
>NW_016804170.1:0-815 GCF_001698545.2 Rhinopithecus bieti
CTTTGGTGAATCTGACAAGTATGTGTTTTGGACTTGCTGTTCTCAAAGAGTATCTTTGTGGCATTCTGCCTGTTTCCTGAATTTGAGTGTTAGCCTGCCTTACTCGGTTTGGGAAGTTCTCTTGGATGATATCCTGCAGAGTGTTTTCCAACATGGTTCCATTTTCCCCATCACTTTCAGGCACACCAATCGGATGTAGATTTGGTCTTTTCATATAATCCCATACTTCTTGGAGGCTTTGTTCATTTCTTTTTACTCTTTGTTCTCCACACTTCTCTTCTCACTTCATTTCATTTATTTGATCTTCAGTTGCTGATACTCTTTCTTCCAGTTGATTGAGTTGGTTACTGAAGCTTGCGCATTTGTCATGTATTTCTGGTGTTATAGTTTTCATCTCTATCAGTTCTCTTTAAGTCTTCTCTGCATTGATTATTCTAGTTATCCATTCATCCATTCTTTTTTCAAGGCTTTTAATTTCTTTGTGCTGGTTACATAGTTCCTTCTTTAGCTCTGGGAAATTTGATTGACTGAAGCATTCTTCTCTCAACTTGTCAAAGTCATACTCCTTCCAGGTTTGTTTCATTGCTGGCGATGAGCTGTGCTCCTTTGAAGGGGAGATGTGCTCTGATTTTTTGAATTTCCCACTTTTCTGCACTGCTTTTCCCCATCTTTGTGGTTTTATCTGCCTTTGGTCTTTGACGATGGTGATGTACTGATGGGGTTTTGTTCCTTTCTGTTTGTTAGTTTTCCTTCTAACAGTCAGGACCCTGAGCTGTAGGTCCATTCGAGTTTGATTGAGGTCCACTCCAGACCCT
>NW_016804171.1:0-517 GCF_001698545.2 Rhinopithecus bieti
CCCTGTCACTTCAGACATCTTCTGTGGCATCCTGCCTTCCACAGTCAGCTCCAGCCTGTGCCCCAGCCTCACCTTCAGTCTACCTCACCTCACACTTGCCTCGGTAGCCGTTCCGTTCCCACTCCTGGGGCTTTGCTTATGCTTTTGCCTTGATTCTGGAAGCCCTCAAGCACTCACCCTTTCCCTTTATCTACCTGTAGAAATTCACTCCTGTGAATGCACAGGGCTACGATTCTTAATTAAATGACTCCATAAGAGAAAAATGAGAAGAGTTCAAATTTGGACTGGATAGCCAAAGACCTTGAGATGGAAAAGAGTGAGGATATAAAGAATGGCAAACCCATTAAGGAAAAAGGTGAAAAGTGAGGCAAGGGAGGTGCCCAGGGCTTAGCCATTAGAACCAGTTGTGCTCAGAAGCCATTAAAGAGATTCCAGCAGAAGAGGACTCACGGTCCAGTCCATTGTTCAAAGAAGTAAGGTAACCTACTTTCATGTTATATAGCTAGTCAGTAGGAAG
>NW_016804172.1:0-1580 GCF_001698545.2 Rhinopithecus bieti
ATCTGGCCACTGCCTCCCATGATTCCATTGGGGCGTATCCAAGCAGCACCACTACGACCAGGTACCACAGCTCGTGCTGTGGCTACATAGCCGACCCGGGAGCCCTCAGGGGCTGAACACCCACTCACCTCATTCCGTCCTCGGCGCCAATTGTTATATCCTGGGATCTGGGTCCAGACCATGCCGAAGTCTAAGGGCAGTGGGTGGATGAGCAGAAAGAACACTTGGGTGGCCGGCCATAGGCAGGTGAATTTGGTTCTGTTTAGCAGCAGCTGTCTTACACAGCTTACTCAAACTAGCTCTTTTAGACTGTCCACCCTGTCTTGGCTGCTTAGTCCGGCGACTCCCACACACACCTGTATGGCCAGCTCTCCCTTGCCTTTAGGGTCAGCAGCTTAA
Source organism: Rhinopithecus bieti (assembly GCF_001698545.2). Taxonomy (NCBI): domain Eukaryota; kingdom Metazoa; phylum Chordata; class Mammalia; order Primates; family Cercopithecidae; genus Rhinopithecus; species Rhinopithecus bieti. Next base: position 400 of record NW_016804172.1, read on the forward strand.
CTCTTTTTCTCTCTGGGCAAGAGCAAGCTGAGCTGTGTCATGGCTCCCTCCTGTCCGTCTGCAAGACAGACAGCTTTGGCTCTCTGTCTTTCTCTGGGCGCCAGCACACTCTCCACGTCAAGCCGTATTGAGCCAAGCCCAGAGCCCCTGTATAGCGTTAGCAGGGCAATTATACATTTTACAGACAATAGTGGCTCAGAGCCAAGTATGAACTTACACAAAAATGTTATATAACAAGTGGAGGTGTACGCCTGTGCACCAAACTCACTGAGTTATGCAGGCCTGGATATCCACCTGGGCCTATCGACCACAGCACATCCATATACCTTACACCACTGTTTTTAATGTATCAAGAGCAGATTTATATAACTGGAGTAAGTTTGGGGTTAAATTAATAATAAATAATTAAAAAGACAAATAAATGAACAAATAATAACCCCAGAAAACAAAATATAAAAGGGAAAGTAATCATACTATAATATTAGCATGGATAAAAATAGCATTTTTCGGCTGGGTGTTGAGGCTCACACCTGTAATCCCAACACTTTAGGAGGCCGACGTCAGTGGATCACCTAAGGTCAAGAGTTCGAGACTAGCCTGGCCAACATAGTGAAACCCCATCTCTAGTAAAAAAGAAATACATAAATTAGCTGTGGTGGCAGGCACCTGTAATCCCCGCTACTCAGGAGGCTGAGGCAGGAGAATCGCTTGAAACCTGGAGGTGGAGGTTGCAGTGAGCCAAGATCGTGCCATTACACTCCCGCCTGGGTGACAAGAGAGAAATTCCATCTAAAAAAAAAAAAATAGCATTTTTTACTTCTCCTTCCTGCCACTTTGTGAAGAAGGTGCTTTGCTTCCCCTTTTCCTTCCACCGTGATTAAGCTAGGAGAGGATATTCCTGCACAACATGGCAGATAATCAATGGGGGACCTGAGAAACTGAATTTCTCTACACATCAGGTGCTGAGAGGATGCTCCAGGTGATGTTGAAGCTAAGCTCCAGCAGGACAAATGGAGCATGGAGTATACCTTCAATTAGAAAACCAAAACAATGTGAACTGTTGAAAACTGCTGTCACTGATTCTCTCCAAACTGAGGGAATACACAAGGTCACTGCCTCCCAAGAAAAGCCGCTCTTGACATTCATCCAGCAGGATTGTGTGGAGATCAAGAAATCCAAAA
>NW_016804173.1:0-2630 GCF_001698545.2 Rhinopithecus bieti
AAACCCCATCTCTACTAAAAATACAAAAAAAAATAACCGGGCGTGGTGGTACGCACCTGTAATCCCAGCTACTCAGGAGGCTGAGGCAGAAAATCGCTTGAGACCAGGAGGCAGAGGTTGCAGTGAGCCGAGACCATGCCATTGTACTCCAGCCCGGGCAACAGAGCGAGACTCCATCTCAAAAAAATAAAAAATAAGCCAAGCATGGTGGCTCACACGTATAAACACAGCACTTTGGGAGGCCAAGGTGGGCAGATCACTTGAGACCACAAGTTCAAGACCAGCCTGGCCAACATGGTGAAACCCCATCTCTACTAAAATATAAAATTAGCTGGGTGTGGTGGCAGGCGCCTATAATCCCAGCTACTCGGGAGGCTGAGGCAGGAGAACTGCTTGAACCGGGAGGCGGAGGTTGCAGTGAGCCAAGATCTTGCAGTGAGCCACGATCCTGCCACTATACTCTAGCCTGGGGACAGAGCAAAACTTCATCTCAAAAAAAATTTTTTTAATGTAAAATAAAAAATAAAAAATAGGCTGGTCCCAGTGGCTCATGCCTGTAATCCCAGCACTTTAGGAGGCAAGGCGGGATAATCATCTGAGGTCAGGAGTTCAAAACCAGTCTGGCCAACACGATGAAATCCCATCTCTACGAAAAATTTAAAAATTAGACAAGTGTGGTGGCAGGCACCTGTAATCCCAGCTACTCGGGTGGCTGAGGCTGGAAAATCGCTTGAGCCCAGGAGGCGGAGGTTGCAGTGAGCTGAGATCACACCACTGTACTCCAGCCTGGGCAGACAGAGCGAGACTCTGTCTCAAAAAAAATAAAAAATTTAAAAGAATGCACAACAGGTAAAACTGCATTTGAACACTCTTCAGCACTCCTCAAAAACATTCCCAGACTTGATCATCATCATTTGGGTCCAAGATATCCCCAGGCCAGAGTGCAGACAGCTGCACCACATGGTACCTCCCCCCATCTTTCCCAGCAATCACCCCAGTTAGTCTGATCATTAATTGCAATTTACCAGTGAAGGTCTTGGTTTTGTGTGCAAATAGGAAGTTTTTCTATTAAATTTTCACCATTTTCCTCACTAATGTAGATGTGTAGAATTATTCTATATTTTTAACAGGTAATAGTCATATGATTCCAAAATAAAAAGGTGTTATTTTGGCCGGGCGCGGTGGCTCAAGCCTGTAATCCCAGCACTTTGGGAGGCCGAGACGGGCGGATCACGAGGTCAGGAGATCGAGACCATCCTGGCTACTAACAAGGTGAAACCCCGTCTCTACTAAAAAAATACAAAAAACTAGCCGGGCGAGGTGGCGGGCGCCTGTAGTCCCAGCTACTCGGGAGACTGAGGCAGGAGAATGGCGTAAACCCAGGAGGCGGAGCTTGCAGTGAGCTGAGATCCGGCCACTGCACTCCAGCCTGGGCGACAGAGCGAGACTCCGTCTAAAAAAAAAAAAAAAAAGGTGTTATTTTGAGGTCTCCCTCCCATGCTTGTCCCTATCCATTGCAGTCCCCTCACTGCCACAAGAAAGCACTTTATTAGTTTATTGTGCATCATTTTCTTTATGTAAATACCAATATACTTATTTCCTTCCATTTTCTTCCATAAAAGATAACATACTGTAGTCCTGTGGGCCAACTTCTTTCAGTTAGCAAATCTGAACATCTTTCCATCTAATAGTCTTTCCACACAATACAGTTTTTACATACAATCTTTCTATACAATACTTCTTTATTTTTTAAACAGCCAGAATTCTTAAGTATGCATATATCCTACTTTATTTAACCAGGTAATTTTTGTCTTTTCCATCACTATCAATATTTTTATCATCTAGTATTAGATGTTCCTAAATAAAGTATAATTACCACCTTTCTTGTGTTACTTATAAATATGATTATTTGGTCAGGCATGGTGGTTCACGCCTGCAATTCCAGCACTTTGGGAGGCCAAGGCAGGCGGATCACTTGAGGTCAGGAGTTCAAGACCAACCTGGCCAACATGGCAAAACCCCGTCTCTACTAAAAATACAAAAATTAGCCAGGCGCAGTGCCAGGCACCTGTAATCCCAGCTACTCCAGAGGCTGAGGCAGGAGAATCGCTTGAGCCCAGGAGGTGGAGGTTGCAGTGAGCTGAGATGGCACCACTGCTCTCTGGCCTGGGTGACAAAGCAAGACTCCATCTCCAAAAAACATGAAAATTAAAATTTTAAAAAAGTATGATTATTTGCTTTTGGTATTAACAGTATGATTCTTGATGACATTTTTATGATTATATAAAAAATGTATTAAGTTTTTTCCCACCAGGCTGTCCACTGGCAGGGCCAGCACTTACACAGAAAACAGAGCCACTGGGTTGCACAATCCTCATCCAGCCTACCCAGTGCCAGTGTACTATCCAAATGTTATCATTTTCTTTTCTTTTTTTGTTTTGTTTTTTTCTTTCTTTTTTTTTTTTTTTTTTTTTTTTTTTTTTTTTTTTTTTTTTTTGAGATAGCGTCTCAGTCTGTTGCCCATACTGGAGTGCAGTGGCATGATCTTGGCTCACCACAACCTCTGCTTCCCAGGCTCAAGCAATTCTCCTCTGCCTCAGCCTCCCAAGCAGCTGGGATTACAAGCACGC
>NW_016804174.1:0-561 GCF_001698545.2 Rhinopithecus bieti
GTCCACAAAACAGTCTCACCAAACTCTTCCAAAAAAGAATCATGCTACTCTGTGAGATACATTCACACATCACAAAGAAGTTTCTCAGAAAGCTGCTTTCCAGTTTTTATCTGAGGATACTTCCTTTTTCACCATAGGCTTCCATGCGATCCAAATTATCCCTTCTCAATTCCCGAGAAACAGAGCTACTAAACTGCTCCATGAAAAGAATGGTGTAACTCTGTGAGATGAATTCAAAAATTAGAAAGCAGCTTGTCAAAAAGCTTCTTTCTAGTTTCTGTCTGAGGATATTTCCTTTGTCACCAAAAGCTTCATGGCACTCTGAAATATTCCATTGCAGATTCCAGGAAAATAGGTTTAGCAAACTGCTCAATGAAAAGAACAGTGTAACTCTGGGAAGCAAATTGACACATCACAAAGCAGATTCTCAGAAAGCTTCCTTTCCGTTTTGTTTGAGGATATTACCTTTTTTACCATAGGCTTCAGTGTGTTCTCAAATATCCTATTGCAGATTCCACGAAAACAGTGTTAGCAAACTGATCAAAGAAAAGAACAGTGTAA
>NW_016804175.1:0-2630 GCF_001698545.2 Rhinopithecus bieti
AATCTAAATATCAGCAAATACTAAATAATTCTGATCCAGAAGGTAGATCAATATTTTTAGAAAACCTGCTCAGAGATCACATGAACCAAGTTATACAGCTAAAATCATTGTTTTTATTTTTCTTTTTTCCCCTATTTCACAACAACTGGAGTGTATTTTTTCCAACAGTAAAGAAGAAAATTGAAACATTCTGCTACAGAAAACATCTCTCTTTTTTGTCCCTTAATATAATCAAGTAGTTTTCAGCGTTGTGGATTTTTGCCAGCTGTGTTTAGCAGAGGGTAAATCTGACCATGAATAAAAAAAGAACTACTTAGAAGGCTGGAATCCCTCTTCCACTCAAACTGAGAAATATAAATGTGACCTCCTCTAAGTTGTAGTTGAAGTGGAAAGTGACTTTATGGCTTCACGACTGATAAAGAACAAGGAGAAGTATAGCTGAAGATGCTGCTTCGGAGACTGGACGGCCCTAATCATGAGGGTACAGATGCCTCCAAACCAGACTGAGCCACCAATGGCAAGCATTTCACTGAAAAATAATTGTTGACTCCCAATAAAGATTTTTCTGTCTCTTGAACTTCAAAACAAGCACGTTTTGGAAATATCATGAGAAATATATTTGCTTTTGAACAGCACTTTCAGAATTTTGAAAATAGGACAAACTTGTGTCATAAAGTTATTTTAAGAGTTTTTGTTGGCTTCGTGCAGTGGCTCATGCCTGTAATCTCAGCACTTAGGGAGCCTGAGGCGGGCAGATTGCAAGGTCAGGAGTTCCAGACTCGCCTGGCCAACATGGTGAAACCCTATCTTTGCTAAAAAAAATACAAAAATTAGCCAGGCATGGTGGCATGTGCCTCTAATCCTAGCTAATTGGGAGGCTGAGGTGGGAGAATTGCTTGAACCCAGGAGGCGGAGGTTGCAGTGAGCTGAAATTGTACGACTGCACTTCACCCTGGGAGATAGAGCAAGACTCCATCTCCAAAAAAAAAAAAAAGGTTTTGCTAACCACAGAGATTATAAAATGCATGCAGTATTACATCTTGAACTGCACATATAGTTACTGAAAGCTATGTCTCCAAAATATTTTCATCTCCTCCAGCTGCTGACTGGAATTAAATGCTTTTCTGGATTCAGTTCTCAGATTTGTTCTTGAAAGAATTCTACTAAGTGAAATGTACTCATTTGTCTCTGCTCCAGGAAACTCTAGTTTCTCACAACAGCTAGTCTTTCTAGAGACTTGCACTGTGATCTAATGAGCTCAGTCAATACAATTTCTCACATGCAAGATATTAAATCCCTGTGTGTTTGTGTATAAACCATGGTTCCTCCTGAATAAACTCTTCCCCTCTCTAAAGTTTGAAATAGGGAAAGACTTAATCTACTTTTTGTTCTAGTTCTCTAATTCTCTCTTTCTCTTTTTTTCAGAACCATTCATTGATTGCAAAACACACTATAACATTATTGTCCACACCATGTCCTAATGCAGACATGGGACTTATATTTACAACTTTACTTTCTAGACTCACTTACTTCCCAGGTTAATTAATCAACCATGGGTGCCTTAGCTTCTTGGGACCCTAGTCCTTCCTCAAGTTAATCTGCTATTCCTAGAAAGAATTATAGCGTTAAAACCCAAACTGCTCCCTGTTAATTTCTGCCTGTCAAAATTCTACCCTTCTTCTTATGCCATCTCATATTATTACCCTTTAACACTCGGATCTTGAGTCAAATTTGTTCTTTATCGCTTTAGAACACTGCAGCAACTATTGGCATTTACCATTATCTGCTGGAAATATATAATAATCTGTATCTTTTGTTCACTTATTTGTATTAAAATATTTCCTAAAATTGGAATTATTATATATTACTTTCTTTTTGTCCCCAGTTTGTCTTTGAGTACACATAAGTGGTAAGTACATATTCATTTAAATGCATTTGATTTGCATTTATATATCATGCTATTATTTTAAACGTAGTGACTTCAGCTGTGCCAACTCAAGCAAAAACACATTCTTATACTTGAAAATGAAATGTAAACACAATTTATGCATATACATATTTTATAGAAATATAAGATAAATACATGGAAAGTTACATAAGAAAAAAATTGTTTTGTTATTAAGAATAGACATAAAATTACCCTCGATTTTAATTAACAAATTGAACTTCACTTTTGTGACTGAATTAAAAAGATTGCTCAATTGAATTGAGGTTGCAAAGTTACATGCTTTCTCATAGTAATGATGAAAGGTGAATTGCGGAGGAATAATATTTGCAATGTAGTTTTTCAATGTAGTATATACGAATACTGGTGCTTGTGTAAGAATCTCCATTTACTCACATATATGATGTGCAACCTTGGCCGAGTTATTTAACCTCTTTGTGTCTAAATGTCTTCCTTGATAAAAGGAGGATAAAATAACACCTAGATCATATTTTAACTGTTAAAAATTATAACTTAAAACACTGCATGGTATACTTATAGCCCAATAAATGCCAGCTTGTTGCACTATTATATAATGCTATGTACAATCATTATATATATTATATGTTATTATATATTATATATATCATTATAATGATATACGATATTATAATATAATAATATAATATAAAAACACATTTTACAC
>NW_016804176.1:0-6905 GCF_001698545.2 Rhinopithecus bieti
AGCCTAGAACTTAAAATATAATAAAAAATTAAAAGAAAAAAAAGAGAAAAGATGAAAGAAAACAAGCACAAACATACAAAGTTTTTGCACTTTTATTGCTTTATTTTAGTTCTTTAAAATTATTCGTAAGTCAAAACATATTCTCCTAAAAAACATGAATGGTCCAGTTGCCTGGACTCAGGACTAGGAATTATGAACTTAGCCCTGTTACTGCAGCTGATTTTTCACTAAGTGTTCTGAAAAGCTTCTCTATGACTCAGTTTCTGTTAAAATTACATTTTGGAATTGTCCTATTTACTTGAGGAAAAAAATGGAAAGTGTCCCACATTTCCTAAATGCGATCTATCTTAATGACATGAGAGATACTGGTAAACAAAGAATTTAGATTCTGAGGATAGGACTATATAGGTTATCTAAGTCAATATTCTCTTTTGACCATTGCATTTGAGGCCCAGAGCAATGATGTTCCATGTATGAGTACACTAGGAATTTGCAGAAGACCTACAATAATCTAGTTGGTTTAGGTGGGGGGCAAGGGTCATACAGATGAAAGGCAGCACCAAAAAGAGAAAAGGAAGCATTCTGAGTGAATGAAGTGAGTTATTTATGCGATAGGAAAAATGGGACAAGGAAAAAAATAATGCTTATGCTAACACTAGACTCTGCCTGCATGGTGATGCTTCCCCACTTAAGTTGGCCCTCGTGGTACCAGCAGGTAAGTCTAATTCGAAACCTGTATTTTCAGAAGTATCTTTTTTTTTTCTTTCAGTTTTACTGGCAATAGCAACCGTGCAGCATGAATAGTTTAATTCCCTGTTCTCTGTCCATTAGTCTTCAATAACTGGTCCTGGCTCATTTCCTCCTTGAGTCCAGGACTCACCTTTAGAATTTCTTACAACCTAGCACTTTGGGCAGCCCTGAGCAATGGGTCAGACTTAGTCCACCAAATAAAATTTCTTTGCCATCTCTGGATTAGAATTGGGCATATTGGTTCCAAAAGTTCCCTGTTACACTGAAAAGATAGTGAGATATTTTTTGTTTAATACATTCTTTTAGTTGAATACTCAATTTTCAGTTGAGACTACTTCCTCAGGCAAGTATTTCCCCACTTGGCTGAGAGAAGTTGTCAAGATGCCTTCCTCTGTGCCTTAGCTCTGGAAGCTCTTATCCCAGTAAGCTGACTTTCTCTGGTATTACTTTGCTCTGTACTGGTTACTTTCATCATCCCACTCACAGGGAGGAAGATATTAATACCAGCATATAAGAACCTCACTTTTTAAAAATCTTGGTTTGTAATAAACGAGCAATAAAAGCCCTGCCCTTTCCCCTGGCTTTATAGCAGGTGCCTTGGTAAATGTGGCTTGTGTGAGGTTCTGCTTTCTTTAGTTGGTTGCCAAAGTTAACCTTGCTTTTCACTGTTTGCCCTGCATATTTGTGACCTTTTCCATGGGGTGCTATTATAAGTCTTCAACATAGGTTTGGATAAGATGAATTTGCCTTCTCCTCTGTCTGGCTCCTGAAGCTATCTCCGCATGGCTGCCATATCCCCTGTGGGGGTACAGGTAGAGAAAAGGTGATTCATTCATTCAGCCAACAAGTATTTACTGAATGCAAACTATGGGCCAGTATCTATGCTAGAAATCATAGATGCTGTGGTTTGTCAAACAGATATGGTTCCTAGCTTCATAGAGCATATAGTCTAGGTGGAGAGACAAGCAATAAGCAAATAAACAAACAAACAATGACATATTTGCATAGTGTGACAAATGTTTTGTAGGATAAGAACACAGGGCTATGAGAGAATATATCTGGAGGATCCATTTGAATTGGGGTGATTTAGGGAGGCACCTATGAGGAGGTGGCCTTCAAATGGAGACCTGAGGATGTGGGCCATGAGGAATAAGGAGGACAAGTGTCTCAGGCAGTGGGAAATGCATGAGAGTAGGTCCTAAGGTGGTGTTTGCATGTGAACAACGACCCCAACCTCCCTGTGAGGACCATCTCTGACTCTCAAAAAGGCATACTATCTTTGGCAGGCATATAAAAATTCCAATCCAAGAAAGAAGAAGACCACCTCTTGAGCAGGTCTTATGTAAGCAATATTTTCCATTTCACCTAGGGTAACAATATGCCCATTAATTAATTTATAAATGTCTCACAGCATTATGCATGGACCAGGAATGAGGCTTTACGGTGATAGTAAAAAGTTACTTTTGGGACGACCATTTGTGGACGTCTGCACTGCAAGGCCAAAGTCGAGGCTGGAATGTCCCCTTACATTTTGGTGTCCTTGCTGCTATAGATGATTTTCTATCACTTTGTTCTGTGGGAATTAACATGCCATATACACTGAAGAGAGTATTGTCCTGATACAGAAAAAAACATGTAAATACTGGGTGTTTTAATTGTAGAACGTAGGAGAGAATGGTGGCAATGTTTTGGTTTGGTCTGGTTTCCCCTCAACTTACTCTGCTTTTTAGACCAGATTGTCTGGACATTGACAGTTATGTTTTCACACTTCTCTTGGGGCATTTTGATTGCAATTCCAGAGCTAGAAAAAAGGTAACATAAAAAATCCAGGCAGTCTCTTATAAATAGTTGAATTAGTCCTATAATCAAAAAACTTTTTTTTTCCCCTAAGTAACTACTACTTGAACTATAACTTAGATGACCAGATCTGTCTGATTTGGAAGTTTTTAAAAAGAAACAAAGACAAAGTTTTATCCTGTATTGAAATTAGTCACATAATATGAGGAATAGGAAGAATTTTTCCAAGTCTCCAAAGGACAAGGTAAAACATAAAAAGGAGTTAATTGCCTATGTTTTACCAAAAGAAGTTGCTTGTAATTGTTCTACAGTTTTCAAAAAAAGATTACAGGTGGTTTTTTCACTATTTTCAAATAGACTTAAAAAGAAGCAGGGGAAGGTGACAATACTACCTTAACTTATTAACTAACTAATTAGTTAATTCATTAATTACTCATTACATACAATGCCTCTGCTTTAAACTTGTTGGTGCTATCCCATTGTCTGTAAGATTAAAGGTCAATCAAGTTCCTTAAAATGGCTTAGAAGACCTACTTTCATCTGCTAATTTCTACCTCCCTAACTTCATATCTCCTTTGCCTTGCACCACAATCATGAAAAATACCAAATTGCTAGTAATTCCCAGCTCATCAGTCATTCCTTTCTTTCTTAACTTTGGCTGTTTATAACTTTGGCTGTGTGACCCTCACTGCTTGGAATGACTCCTTCTCCCTTCTTTGCCTGATAATTTCAATGTATCCTTAATCAGCCCCTCCTAATACCACATCTCCAATCATGCATGGTAGGTACTCCTCCTTTATATCATAAATTGCTGAGTTTCTATCTTTATCACTATGCAAATAAGCGTATTTTTATATATGAATCTCTCTCTCTGCAACATAGGCACTTCTCAAGATAGTGAGCAGTGTATTGTTACTCTTTGCATACCCAGTGCCATATCATTGTCAGTGTTTGGCTTGTCAGAGGTGCACAGGAAATGTTAGCTGGTTGAATAAAGTACTGAATAGAGAAAAGTCGTCATCTCAGATAATGAAGGTGAAAGTACACAATAACTAATTCATGGTGATAAGCGATAAGCCACAAGAACAAAAAATAAAACATTATGTGCTTACTTATTACACAGCTTATAGTAGAAATAAGGTGAGAAAATCTCTATGCAGATCATAAAAAAAACTGAAGCTGTTTTGGTGTCACTTTGGTTCCTTCATTCACCCTCCTCTACACAGCAGCCATGTCACTTCTTTCCCTGATTCCTTCTCTGGTAATCAGATCATCATTTCATGACCACTTTTTTTCACAGCTAAGTTTCCTTCTTCTCAACATTTATACAATTTTCTATTTATGCTACTAGCTTGATATTTAAGTATAACCTTGAACTCTTAGATATCTTTTCTGTGTCCTGTTTTTTCTATTAGATCATAGCCTCATGAAAACCAATGAAACCATTTTTCTGATACATTTGTGTTCTCTATAATATCTGGCAGTGAGTCTTACAGATGGAGAATGTCTTGCAAACATGTAATACATTCATTATGTGACAACACTGGGGAAGAAAGAACTAGAATTGAGAATCAAGAAACCTGAGGAAAAATACTAAGCTTTGCAACCTCAGACAAATTATTTAACTTCTGTAATCCTCAGCTTTATGGTATGTAACAGAGTGGTTGCAGGGAGAGCATGAGATCATGTCTGTATAGAGCTTCATCAACTGTGAATTGCCCTTCAAATAATCAGTAATTATCTTAGCTCATTTTCTGTTGCTGTAACTGAATACTTGAGACTGGGTAATTTATAAAGAAAATAAAGTTATTTCTTTACCATTTTGGAGGCTAGAAAGCCCAAGGTCAAGAGGTTGCATCTGCTGAGGGCCTTTTTGCTGGTGAAAACATTCTGGAGGGTCCTGAGACATCGCAGGGCATCAGTGTCTTCCCCTGTGAAGACTTGGCATAAAAACTATTAAATTGAGTAAGACTTCACCTTTTTATGTAACACAGAGCTCTGACCCAAAGAGTCATTATCAAATTCTCCCATGAACTTTAGGAAGTTTTTTAAATGAAAGCAGGACCAAAATCCAGCTGGATTTGAGTCTCAGAGCAGAGGGCATACAGGGAATAGTGATACTTGCAGAGAAACTGAGTTGAATCTTAAAGAGATAAGACCAGTGGTCAAACTGTATCACTAAAACTGCTTCTTTATTAGGATTTTCTCTCTAATCTGTAAAATAATAAGTGCCCTGACATAACTTACCCAGAACATTATTTATAGTTATTTGTTTAATTAAAGATAAGGGAAAATCAATTCTACCACTACATACAATATTTTGGTAGGAATTTTCTGCTTAAAAAAAAGCACATGCACTTTATTTGGACTTATTTTCAAGAAAATGTTCAGAAAGAAACTTACCAGAAGGGACATAATGTTTTCTTCCACTACTCCTAAAAATAGTAGAGCTCAAAACATTCCTCTTTTCTTATTCCAAGATAAAAGTGGTTAACAGATATATACAAGTCATAGGCAAGTTTTGAGATTGGCTGTGGTTGTTTCTGTTTGTTTGTTTTTTAAAATGAGAGATAGAAGGGGAAAGAAGAGAGAAATTTGGCATTTTTCTCAGCAGTGGTTTAGTGTTGTGCCTTCTTCCCATTCTTTGGCTTATGATTTGAAAAAGGCAAAAGCAGCTAGCCAGGAGGACTTGACACCCAATTCCATTCATAGCAGCAGCTGCTGCAGACCCCAGGTGAGAGATATTTTCATTTCTATGCTGACTCTGTATAGTACATTCTCACGCTGCTATAAGGAACTGCCTGAGGCCAGTGCGGTGGCTCATGCCTCTCATCTCAGCACTTTGGGAGGCTGAGGTGGACAGATCACATGAGGTCAGGAGTTCGGGACCAGCCTGGCCAACACAGTGAAACCTTGTCTCTACTGGAAACACAAAATGAATTTAGCCAGGCATGGTGCCACATGCCTGTAATCCCAGCTACTTGGGAGACTGAGGCAGCAGAATCACTTGAATTTGGTGGGAGGCAGAGGTTGCAGTGAGCTGAGATTGCACCACTACACTCCAGCCTGGGTGACAAAGTGAGAATCCATCAAAAAAAAAAAAAAAAAAACCTGCCCGAGACTGGGTAATTTTTAAAGGAAAGCAGTTTAATTGACTTAGTTTCATAGGGCTAGGGAGGCCTCAGGAAACTTACATTCATGGCAGAAGGAAAAGCAAACGTGTCCTTCTATGGCAGCAGAAAAGGGAAGTGCCGAGAAAAAGAGGGAAAAGCGCCTTTAAAAACTATCAGATCTCATGAGAACTTACTCATTATCACAAGTGAGCTTGAAGGTAACTGCTCCCGTGGTTAAATTACCTTCCACCAGGTCCCTCACATGATATGTGGGGACTATGGGAACTATAATTCAAGGTGAGGTATCAATGGGGACATAGAGCCAAAGCATATAATTCCACCCCCAGACCCTCCCAAATCTCATGCCCGCATATTTCAAAACACAATCATGCTCTTCCGACAGTCCCCCAAAGTTTTAATTTATTCCAGTATTAACCCAAAAGTCCAAGTCCAAAGTCTCATCTGAGACAAGGCAAGTCCTGTCCACCTCTGAGCCTGCAAAATCAAAAGCAGGTTAGTTACTTCCTGATACAAGGGGCATACAGGCCTTAAGTAAATACACCCATTCCAAATGGGAGAAATTGGCCAAAGCAAATAGGCTACAGGCCCCATGCACGTCTGAAATCCAATAGGGCAGTCATTAAACATTAAAGCTCCAAAACAATCTTTGACTCCATGTGAAAGGATTCACATTCAGGTCATGCTGATGCAAGAGGTGTGCTCTCATGGCTTTGGGCAGCCCTGCCACTGTGGCTTTGCAGGGTGCAGCCCCCTTCCAGCTGCTTTCAAAGGTTGGAGTTGAGTGAAGGGGTGGCCTGCCCCTCCACACCTGTGGGTGCTTCTCGTTAGGTGGAACGAGAGACTTGAGAAAAAGAATAATACACAGAGACAAAGTATAGAGAAAGAAAAGCGGGGCCTAGGGGACCGGTGCTGTGCTTACAGAGGACCCACACCAGCACCGGTCCCTGAGTTCCCTCAGTATTTATTGCTCAAAAGATAAGGGAGTAGGCCGGGCGCGGTGGCTCAAGCCTGTAATCCCAGCACTTTGGGAGGCCGAGACGGGAGGATCACGAGGTCAGGAGATCGAGACCATCCTGGCTAACATGGTGAAACCCCGTCTCTACTAAAAAATACAAAAAACTAGCCGGGCGAGGTGGCGGGCGCCTGTAGTCCCAGCTACTCGGGAGGCTGAGGCAGGAGAATGGCGTAAACCCGGGAGGCGGAGCTTGCAGTGAGCTGAGATCC
>NW_016804176.1:12372-64578 GCF_001698545.2 Rhinopithecus bieti
CCTAGGGGACCGGTGCTGTGCTTACAGAGGACCCACACCGGCACCGGTCCCTGAGTTCCCTCAGTATTTATTGCTCAAAAGATAAGGGAGTAAATCAGCAGTAAGACATACAGATACACGGAGATGTTCCATTTACCCAGGGACGGGCAGGAGACAGATGTTTTTCTTTTACTGAGATTTAAGAGAATGGTGATGACCTTTAACCACAAGCAGGCTTTAAGCATTTGCCTAACAAAGCACATTCCTTACAGCCCAAAATCTTTTCAACTTTAATTACCACAGCGATGTCTCTAGCAAGGACAGGATTGGGGGTAGAGTCACAGATTAACAGCATCTCAAATACAGAGCCAAATGGAGTCTCTTAAATTTACTTCTTTCTATATAAACACACTAACAAGCCGACCTCTCTTTTCCCCACAGTTGAGTGTGATCCTATTCTCACAGCTCCACTAGGCAGTGCCCCACTGGGGACTCTGTGTGGGGGCTCCAACCCCATATTTCCCTTCTGTACTGCCCTAGTAGAGGTTCTCCATGAGAGCTCCATTCCTGCAGCAGACTTCTGCCTGGATATCCAGGCATTTCTCTACATCCTTTGAAATCTAGGCAGATGTTCCCCAACCTCAATTATTGGCTTATGTGTACCCAGGGGCCGAATACCACATGTAAGCTGCCAAAGCTTGGGGCTTGCACCCTCTGAAGCCATAGTCTGAGCTGTAGCTTGGCCCTTTTTAGCTAACAGCTGGAGCAGTGGTTGGGATGCAGGGCACCAAGTCCCTAGGTTGTACACAGCAAGGGGGACCTGGCCCTGGCCCAGGGAATCATTTTTCTCTCCTAGGCCTCTGGCCCTATGATAGGAGGGGCTACCATGGAGGTCTCTGAAATGGCCTGGAGATATTTTCCCCATTGCCTTGGCAATTAACATTTGGTTCCTCACTATTTATGCAAATTTCTGCAGCTGATTTGAATTTCTCCTCAGAAAATAAAATTTTCTTTTGTACTGCATTGTCAGGCTGCCAATTTTCTAAATTTTTATACTTTGCTTCCTCTTGAATGCTGTGCTGCTTAGAAATTTCTTCTACCACATACCCCAAATCATCTCTCTCAAGTTCAAAGTTTCACATATCTCTAGGGCAGAGCCAAAATGCCACCAGTCACCTTGCTAAAGCACAGCAAGAGTCAACTTTGCTCCACTTCCCAACAAGTTCCTCATCTTCCTCAGAGACCATCTCAGCCTGGACTTCATTGTCCATATCACTATTAGCATTTCAGTTAAAACCATTCAACAAGTCTCTAGGAAGTTCCAAACTTTCCCATGTCTTCCTGTCTTCTGAGTCCTCCAAACTCTCTGCCTATTACCCAGTTTCAAAGTTGCTTCCACATTTTTTGGTGTCTTTACAGCAGCACTCCACCACCTGGTACCAATTTACTATATCAGTCCATACTCACACTGCTATAAAGAACTGCCTGAGACTGAGTAATTTATAAAGGAAAGAGGTTTAATTGACACAGTTCCACAGGGCCGGGGAGGCCTGAAAAAACTTACATTCATGGTGAA
The DNA here is from genome assembly GCF_001698545.2 of Rhinopithecus bieti. Classification (NCBI taxonomy): domain Eukaryota; kingdom Metazoa; phylum Chordata; class Mammalia; order Primates; family Cercopithecidae; genus Rhinopithecus; species Rhinopithecus bieti. The sequence goes on from NW_016804176.1 coordinate 13,928, forward strand.
AGGAGAGGTAAGCACAACCTTCTTCTCATGGTGGCTGGAAGGGGAAGTGCCAAGCAAAAGGGGGAAAAGCCCCTTATAAAAGCATCAGATCTCATGGAACTCACTCACTATCAGGAGATCAGCATGAGCATAATTGCCCTCCATGATTAAATTACCTTTCACCGGGTCCTTCCCACAACACGTGGGAATTATGGGAATTAAAATTCAAGGTAAGATTTGGGTGGGGACACAGAGCCAAACGATATCACTCTTTATTCTAGGAAAAGCTAAACCACATTGCAACATTGGATATCTGTGTGAGCTCATAGTTAGGTTAAAATTTTATAAAATTATATTCTGTGAAGTATACAAGAGTATCCAAGTATTTACTTCAATATGAATAAAACTGTTTTTGTTTCTTTAGTCAACAATTGGTTAGTACTAACCAGGAACTAATAAAACCTTCTTTTATTTCATTTCCTCTACCATGTTTTTCTATACGCAGTGGGGCATCAAAAGATTTCCCATGCTTCAGCTATGAGAAGTCAATTTGGTTGGCTGAGGGCTCAGATGAGAAGCTGAGTAGGAGACTCAGCTGTATACTATATAAATCTTTATATATCTTATAATCTATATAAATATAGTGTATACTATATAAATCTTTTTCTAGAATCTATTTTTAAACTATTATTTCCTCTTCTAAGTCTTGCTAATGTCATTTGTTTTCTCATTGTTTACTTGCTTTTGTTGTGACATCCTCATTTTGACAATATCTGACAACCAAAGAAGCAAATAAGAAGTCACATTTGACAAGAGTGAGGTTTTCTGCTATTGGCTTCTTGTAATGAATGACTCTTCTCTTGTCGTTATGGCAGGTTTTTTTGTTTGTTTGTTTGTTTGTTAGTTTTTGATGGAGTCTCGCTCTGTCACCCAGGCTGGAGTGCAGTGGCATGATCTCGGCTCACTGCAAGCTCCGCCTCCCGGGTTCACGCCATTCTCCTGCCTCAGCCTCCCGAGTAGCTGGGACTACAGGCGCCCGCCAACACGCCCCGCGAATTTTTTACATTTTTAGTAGAGACGGGGGTCTCACCGTGTTAGCCAGGATGGTCTCGATTTCCTGACCTCGTGATCTGCCCACCTTGGTCTCCCAAAGTGCTGGGATTACAGGCGTGAGCCACTGCGTCTGGCTGGTAGTTTGTTTTTTAACCTATTTGAAAGCTAAAAGTGATTGTATGCACATGGAAAAAAATTTGCTTAGTATAGAAAGTTATAAAATGAAGTCTTGCTGCTGCATTCCTCTACCCGGGTTTCCGATGTCAAAGATAAAATTGTTTCTGGCCTTTGCTTTCTTAAAAGACAAGAATTTGAAGAGATTATTCTAAGTGTCTTTGAGAGACAAATAAAAGAGAAGGAAAACCATTGAAAGCAGCAAAATGAAGGTAGTGTGAATAATGGATAATTATCCCAGGAACTTGGAAGATTTGGTTGAAATGCAAGGAGGTCTTTGAAGGTAGACAGGAAAGAGGGGCATGGAGGTGACTGGGTGGCTGCAGGTGCACCTTCCTAGGGAAAAAATTTTATGTTGTTATTTACAATAGCAAAGACTTGAAATCAACCCAAATGCCCATAAATGATAGTCTGGATAAAGAAAATATGGCATATATACACCATGGAATACTATGCAGTCATAAAAAAGAATGAGTTCATGTCCTTTGCAGGTAATGGATGAAGCTAGAAACCATTATCCTCAGTAAGCTAACAAAGGAACAGAAACCAAACACTGCATTTTCTCACTCATAGGTGGGAGTTGAACGATGAGAACACATGGACACAGGGTGGGGAACATCACACACTGTGGCCTGTCGGGGATGGGGAGCAAAGGGAGGGAGAGCATTAGGACAAATACCTAATGCACGAGGGGCTTAAAACGTAGATGACAGGTTGATAGGTACAGCAAACCGCCATGGCACAGGTATATCTATGTAACAAAACTGCATATTCTGCACATTTATCCCAGAACTTAAAGTAAAATAAAATATTTTTTAAAATATGATTGTGAAAAAGCAAAATTATAATAATAATAATTCTCTGTGCCAGGAGGCCAATCTTGGTAAAGGTTCAATGCACCATATGTGACACCATAGCAGCAAACTACTGATAGCAAAAGGCCATCAATGCAACAGCAACAACAACAAAAACAAAACAAAACAAAAAAAAAACCCTGCTCAATTACAAGTAGGCAAAATACCTGAAGAGATATATCATCAAAGAAGATACTAGGTTGGTGCAAAAATAATTGTGGTTTTTGCAATTACTTTTAATGGCAAAAACCTGAATTATTTTTGCACAAATCTAATATAAAGATGACAAATATGATATGAAAAGATGCTCAACCTCGTATGTCATTAGGAAAGTGCAAATTAAAATGACAATGAGATACCATTACACACCTATTAGAGTGGTCAAACTCCAAAACACTGACAATGCCAAATACTGGTGAGGATGTGGAGCAACAGGAACTCCCACTGATCGCTAATGGGAGTGCAAAATGATACAACTGCTTTGGAAGACAGTTTTGTGGTTTCTTACAAAACTAAAATACTCTTACCATATGATCCAGCAATAGTGCTTGTTGGTGTTTATCCAGATTAGTTGAAAACTTATGTCCACACAGAACCTACACACCAATGTTTATAGAAGCTTTATTCATAACTGCTAATATTTGAAAGAAATCAAGATGTCCTTCAACAAGTAAATGAATAATGTGGTACATTCCGACAATGAAATATTATTTAATGCTGAAATGAAATGAGCTATCAAGCCACACACACACAAAAAAAATGGAATAAAATAAAATGCATATTACAAAGTAAAGAATCACTCTGATTTCAATTACATGACATTCTGGAAAAAGCAAAACTATACAGACAGTAAAAAATTAGTGGTTGCCAGGGACTAGGGGTTGGGGGAGATGGGGCAGGATGAATAGGTGGAGCACACAGGATTTTTAAGGCAATGAAAATATTCTGTATCCTATTTTAACGGTGGATACATGACATTTTGCATTTGTCAAAACCCATAGAACTATACAACACAAAAAGTGAACCCTAATGTAAACTATACTCTTTAATAATAATATATTAACATTGGTTCATCAATTGTAAGAAATGCACCACACTAATGCAAGATGGTAAAAATAGAGAAAACTAGTGTTAGTATTGGAGGTTTGGGAGCTATCTGTATTTTCCACTCATTTTTTTGTAAGCCTGAAACTGTTCTAAAAATAAAGTCTATTAATAACAGATTTTTTTAAAGACCAGGGCTTGAAAAATTGTAATGGGGCATAATTAGGAGGCTTCTCCTCCCACTTTTGAGGATCACATAAATGTTCCAGATGCTAGTGGAGAGAGAAGGGGCCCAGCAACAATAAAATTCACTTTCCTACACATCTCTCACAATAAAGGCTTTACCAGATTCAACTGTGTTGAAAGAAAAGACATGTATACTCTTTTGAGTTTATGATACATGCATATCTACTACAGATGAGTTTAGGTTTTCCATCCCTTTTGTCATGTGTTCTTGGACATTGGGGTTTTCATATGTATTTTTATAGTATTCTAAAAGTACTCTTTCTGATTCATTTATTTTTTAATATATTATTGGTTATTTCCATTTTTTATTTATAATTGTGTAAATGTATACTTTCTTTCTGGAATAGAGTAGCCATTTTATTTTCCTTTTAAAGCAATATAATACCTTGGGTTTATTTATTTATTTTACTATTTCCTTTTAAATTTAATCTATTTTTTCTTTTCTTTTATTATTTACTCTCCTATGCTTTTCTTAATACCTGAGTTTAATATTTAAATCATTTAATATTTTTTCTTTGGTAATATACATATTTAAGACTAAATATTGTCTTTTGAGTTCAAGGAGTGTGACATTCATTATTTTCCTTGCCAATATTTTCTAGTTATGCTATAAATTCTGTTTTATTTTTTCTTTGATTTAGAAGTTATTTAAAAATATCTTTGTGGTTAATTTCCTCAGTAACATTCTGGTCTCTATATTATTTTCTACTTTTGACGCATAATACACTGAAAAAAATGTTTCATATAATTTCTATTTTGTGGGGAAAGGCCGCTTAAAATGTTCACTGTCTGTTATCAGAATATAGATTTTGGAGAGGAGGCAAGGCAAGATGACCATATGGAAGCCTCTACTGATAATCCTCCCTGCAGGAACACCACATTTAACAACAATCCACAGGAAAAAAAAAAACACCTTCATGAGAACCAAAAATCAGGTGAGTGATCCTAGTGACTATTTTTAACTTCATAGCACTGAAAGTGGCACTAGAGAGAGTAGGAAAGAAAGTCTTGGATTGCCAGCATCACCCGCTTCCTCATCCCCTGGCAGCAGCCATGTGGCATGGAGAGAGAATCCGTGCATGTGAAGGAGGCTGAGCACAGTGATTGTACAACTTTGCATTGTAACTCAGTGCTGCCCTGTTACAGTGGAAACTAGCACTTGGTGGAGCTCATCCAGTGCCCACGAAGGGAGCTTTTAGACAAGTCCTGACATATTTTTGCTCTTTGTTTTCTTGACTTTTTACTCTCCCATTTTATTGTAGTTTGTTGTTTTATCATCTCATGTTTGATGTACACTTTATTAAATTTACATTTTCTTTCAGGTCTTCATTAGAAAAATAACTATAGGTATGGTTTTTCTTTCTTTGAGATTAATTTGTCTTGTTTTGCTTTGCTTTACTTTCCTTTGTTTTTGCAGACTTGATTTTCTTTCATTCTTTGTTTATTTTTTGTGTTTTGCTGTAATATTTTGCATTGAGTCATGCTGTTTCTTTTTCAGCTTATTTATATGTAAATTAAGTAGCCCTGTCAAGCTTTGATTTGCTTTGGTGTAACATGGGTCAATTCTTCCAGACAATTTTAGTTTTAGAAAGATACATCACAATTATCTGTGTCAGAAACCCATGAATCTTTGGAATTCAAAAGACCTATAGAGCTAATGTTTTAAAAACCTCAAGCCCAAGAAAGCAAATGTCACACACTCTGAATGGCAGAGCTGAAACAAATACTATGTCTGCTGACTGTAATACAATTTTCCCTTTAAGTTGAGTCTAGACTTCATTGGATTAAATCCTGCCGTCTGTTGTTTAATTTGGATGTCTCCACCTGTGACACTTTCTCAACATTGTAACACTATCTTAACATGTTGAGAGGTGAGTTGTATAAAATTTTGCTTGTCTAAATGAAGACATTGTTCTCAGGTAATGTATTGACCAATTCAATCCCTGAGCCTTAATTCTCCTGTCCCTAACATCATCTGTCTGAATCCAAACTAGACTTACGACCTGTCAAATGACACACATTTCAAGTAAATTTTTTACAGCTCTGATCAATCATTTTTTTAAAAAAAAGACTTACTCAAACCCAACTGCCCTCTTGCCCATATTTGGCTTTTGGATACCCTGATTATCTCTCCCATTTGTTTGACATTTACTTAAGAAGTGATGATATTAATAAAATTTATTCTTATAGACTTCATTTATTGAGCACTTGCTACATGTCAAGAACTGGCTGTATATTTTACAAGTATTATTTCATTTAATACTCATGATAACTCCAAAAGTATAGTTATCACTTTACAGAAGAGAAAATTGTGATTCAGAGAGTATAAATGCATTTTGTAAGGCATCTGCTAGAAAGTATTGGAGCTGGAATTCAAGTATGCATGTACATATTCCTAGCCACAATGCTACTGGCTTCTACATAATTATATATGAAAATAAGGTACGTTGACCTATATGTAGAAGGGTTATTTCATTAATCTTTATATTATTATCCTTCATATTCTCCTTCCCTCTTTATTTTTCTCTTTGTGGTCAAAAGACTGTGAACAGTCCTTCAAACACTTCAAATTAATCAACTTATCAGCAGCGCTTGTCTTTTTACATGAAATCCAGGTAGTGCCATACGCATCTGCCCACAAATCTCTACTTATTTCCCACTGTCCACAGCTCAATCTCCAAACATAAGGCATTATCCTTCAACCTATATTATTTCTCACTATTCTTTAATATGAAGATTTCCTTCTGTCAGAGTCTCCTCAGTTATCCTAAACACATCCCACACAATTTCACCTGAAAACCTTTGCCTATGTTCTTTCTCCAGACTGGAAACTCCATTTTTCCCTCTTCTCTCAAAATGTCCAGTTTATTTATGTTTCAATTCAGATATCTATTCATATTTATTGCTCATAAAAATTTTCTGACTACTTGACTTCTTAAAATGTTTAAGACTCACTTTTATTTTAATGCAAATAAATGGAATGTCTATAAAAGAATTACAGGATTTTGGAGCCAAAAGACCTTAGAAATTATTTTGTCCAATATCTTCATTTTATGGATGAGTAAATGAGGCTTAACAATGTTAATTAATTTATTCAAGTTTGCATAGATAATTTTATCATAGTAATAAACTTGGGATCCAGACCCTAAATTCTTTTAATTTTAAGTAAAAGAAATACCTTGAAATCTATTTACCTTAAAATCTACAAACCGTCTTACATTTTTAAAAAAAATTTAATATGATTTACTATTTTGTATTGGTACTCCATGAATGGACTGCCTAATAGCTAATGTTTGTCAAAAGAATAACCCAATGAGTTAATGCACAGATGAATACTTGAGTCCAGAATCTCCATGTACTTCATGAAGGTATGTGATCATCTTGAGACTTTTAATAACTATTTTCTTTCAATGTGTGTCATTATAAATACAATCTCTGCATAAACCACTTTTTACTCCAAATGTTATATGTATAATGTATATACTATACCTTTAATGAAAACAATATTCTTTAAAATGCCTTATTATATTTGCATTTCTCAGGAAACAACAAATTTTAGATAAGTTCAAAAATTATAATTTCACTAACAACTTTAAGTTCTTCAAATCTAACACAACAGTTCTTTTTCTAAGTAAATATCCAACTACCCTGTCATTTATGTTTTCCTCTTTCTTACTTTTACTACCAGCTTGGCGATAGTTACCTTATAATTAAACAATAGCTACCAAATGTCCTAGATAATAAAGTCATTTATTCTTGCTGACTTTCTGGCAGTCTAGGAGTCCCAGATGTATTCCATGTTGAGGTTTTACCTTTCATTTGAGACAAGACATTTGTTAGATTGATGGGATTACTATAATTATACTCATTAACACCATCAACACTGTTCACAGATTTAAATGTTACAGGTGGAAGGGAAGACAGCCATTGTATATGGAAGGCCTTGCTCTTTATAATACAGTGGTACTATGGTACCATCTGTCTATATACTGTACCATGAGGGTTTCACTTTGTCGGTGGAAGTTATGATTACGCTTTCATACTGCCTCTTGAAAAAAAACAGAAGGCAGTAGCGCAGCACAGTAGTTAAGGCTATGAGCCTCGTACTCTGATAGATCTGGATTTAGTCCTGGCTTTTTCACTTCCTATTGGCAATTCCTTGAGCAAACTTTAAGCTTCCATTTTATCATTTGTAAAATGAAGATAATTAAGAGTCCTTACCTCTTAGGAAAGCTGTGAAGAATAAATGAAATGATGCATGTTAGATGCTTAGTGCACTGATCTATTTCCAGTAAGCACTAATTAATAATAATCAAGTCATTGCGGTTACAGAAAAGGACCTATTTCATTATCCTACAGTAGTTCTTTCCTCAGACTTTAAAGGCGTGGCTTCTGTGAAACGTTAAGCTGCTGCCATTGCGGTCAGCCAAGCACTAGATTGTCTCCCTCCACTGGATTGAAGACAGGTCCATAAGCATGAGCATTTCTCCAGCATTTCTCCTGCACTGTCTGCAGATTCCCAGATGGGATAGCAGGTTTTTCAAAACCAGTATTTAGACAAATGAGTTGACGTACAAAATGTCCTACAATGCAGTCTGGGAACTGCATTTAGCTTACATTGCTTGCCATCCAAGGAGACTTATTATTTAAACCAAATTTTGGTCAGTTCAGAGGCATCGTGGCAAGGTGTATTTCTTCTGATAGTGCTGTGCTCACGCCTCTGCTGGGACTGAGAATATGCTTCATAAATGCTAATATACTAAGATTATAAAAGATGGATTCCAGTTATGGTATTTTAATACTCCCTAGATAATTTCCAGCATGCTTTTTTTTTACACTGACTTTGCTAATATGATAGAGGCTTCCAAGGACATATAATCAAGGAAAGAGGTCTTCAGGGACAGATAGAGAGAGCACATGGTTCAAATTCTGTAGGGTATGATTTCCAATATGCAGAACTACCTTGCCCCACACCTTAAAATGGTGATGTAGTATGGCAGTGGGAGCGTGACCTCAGAACCAGCCTACCTGGGTTCAAATTCTGCCTTTGCCACTTGCCAGTCTATTACTTCAGCAAGTCATTTAGCACCTCTGTGCCTTAGCTTATTTCTAAAATAGAAATAATTATTGTAGCTATGTTAATAGAATTATTGAAAGAAACAAATGAGTTAATATACATAAAGTGCTTAGATTATTGCATAACATATAGTAAGTACTACATATAGTTCATTGCTAATATTTTTATTTAACAGTAATAAGTTTATAATGCTGACCATAAGATACTAAAACAGGTAACCAGCTCTCCGAATGATTAAAAGAACATTAAGTGATAGTTATAATCATAGCCGAAAGAATCTATTTGCCTCATTTTGTGCCTGTAGTACGCTCTGTACCTTATTGTATTCTATTTCCTTATAAACCAACCATTCATGCAGCTTTTATACTAATTAAACTCAGTTAACCCAATACCCTATTCAACCATTAGGATAACTCTTTGTTTCACATAATTAGCATTCTTGGGTAGATTAAGACAGATGATAATTTCACACTAAATGGTAAATTTTAGATGCTCTTCAGCTACTGGATAATAGAGTTAGATGATACAAATAAACAAAATACATTTTACAAGTTATGTGCTTAATCCAGATAACAATATAGGTTGGCTGTGGAAATAAAAACGCAATGTTATTATTCCAGTTTCCATATTAGTGCTGGCTCCCTTGTGCCCATTTAGTGAAATTCAAGGAAAATGTTAAATACATTTGTTTGCTTAAAATGTCTAATATAAGTTCTCAGTCTTGCAAGTAAAATATTCTATAAATATAGGCACTCCATATAAGAAAATTTGGATGTTAACATCCATATTTTGACTAACAGATTTCTTAGTTGTAATAGAAAGACATTGAGAAAATAAATTTAAAAAGGAAAAAACTCCCCTCAGAGGGAAGGTTGCATGACACAGTAGTGAATACAACAGGAAGAAGGCTGTGTGACTTAGTACCTTTTGCATTCTTTGTGCCAACCAAGTCATTTCCCCCAAAATGTCAGCTACATAATAAGTAAGCCTTATGTCTTTTTTCAGTACTGTGACAGGATAGGACTACTAACTCCCTCATTCGGTTGATCAAGTGATCTATTGGTAAATAGTCAGGTGAAAGGGACCCAATCTACAATAATATCCGACTTTTCTGAAGGTTAGTCTTTTTCTAGGCTCAATTGTTTCCAATCCAGAAAAGAGAACTCCTCACAGCCTTGGAAAGAGTTATCTATAGCCATTATAAAGGTGACAGGCTCTTACTCCAATGTGACAAACTTAGTTGCTATAGTGGGTTGAATAGTACAGCTGCAAATTCATGTCCTCCCAGAATCTATGAATGTGATGTTGTTTGGAAACAGAATCTTTGAGATGTCGTCAAGTTAAGATGAGGTTACACTGGATTCAGGCGGGCCCTAAATCCTTTATGACCTGTGTCCTTGTAAGAAAAGTTCAGACACAGATACAGACACACAGAAAGATTATTATGTGATGGCAGAGGCAGATATTGTAGTGATGCATTTCCAAGCCAAGAAATGCTAAGGATGGCTGTTAATAACCAGAAGCTGGGAGACAGGCATGGAGCAGATTCCCACTCTGGATGCCCAAGAAGGAATCAACCCTGCCATCCTCCTGACTTTAGACTTCTGGACTCCTGAATTGTGAAATAACATCTTCGTATTGTCTTCAATCACCCAGTTTGTGGTAGTTTGTTATGGTAACAACATGATATAATATAGTAACTAATATAGATGCTTAGTAACCTGTTTTCCCATCCCAAAATTGACTAAGGAAGCTAATAAGAAGGGGTAGAAAGGTGGATTTTGAAATATCCTTTAAGGTTCAACGGGTGTTCCACTTCAGGACAAATAGAAACTTCCTTCCTGGCTCTTGTGACTGCTCTAGTATTTATTTACAAATTGATATGAGAACTTTTGCTTTTGATTGATGAAGGATCCCATCAAACCAAAGATGCAGGGAGAAAGGAGAGGCAGACAATAGAAGGGAATGACATGGAAATTCTCCTCATCTCCTGGTCTAGTGGATTCTTCTTTAAAAGCAGAACTCAAGTTACTGTTTCATAAGCAATTTCATGCAAACACTTGTGCTTCAAGGACCAATTAAAGCAAAAATCAAGGTGGAGGAAAATTTCTTCTTTCACAATTTACTCTGTAGATCTTGTCCCATAGTTGTTGTGAGGACAATAGTGAATTAATGTAAGCCAGGCATGGTGGTTCATGCCTGTAATCTCAGCTCTTTGGGAGGCTGAGACAGGCAGATCATCTGAGGTCAAGAGTTCAAGACCTTCCTGGCCAACGTGGTGAAACCCTGTCTCTACTAAAAATACAAAAATTAGCTGGGCATTTTGGTGGACACCTGTAATCCCAGCTACTCAGGAGTCTGAGGGAGGAGAATCACTTGATCCCAGGAGGTGCAGGTTGCAGTGAGCGGAGATCACGCCACTGCACTCCAGCCTGGGCCACAGAATGAGACTCTGTCTCAAAAAAAAAAAAAAAAAAAAGTGAATTAATACATGTTAAGTGCTTAGAACAGGTCTGACATATAGTAAGCATAGTGTTTTCTATAATTATAAAAAGGGAAGAACACAAACAGATCTATTTCTAAGCACAAAAAACACTTCCTTGGGGACACCCCAAAATACTGGGAGAGTTGCTGCTCATATATCTCTAACTACAGACAGCAAGCCTAAGGAATTTGTGTTACTAATTCATATTCATTAAGTTAATGACTATGTGTTGAATACCTTCTAAATGCATAAACTAAACGAAGGGAGAGACCATTTAGGCACTGCTACCCCAGTGACAGAGCAGACAGTAAGTGGTGACTGACTGACTGTTCCTTGTACAAAACTGAATGCCAAGAATACCTGAGGGAACAAGACATCATTGTCTCACACTCAGCAGAGCCAACAGTTTCAGGTTAGAATGATGAACTTGATCCGTGTGGAATATTCTTAACAAAGTTTTAATTTTTTCCCAATGTTGCCAAAATAAATAGTTTTGACTAATTACATGGAAAACTAACTGGTGTGGAACAGTTTATTTCTTCCAAACTTTCAGATAAATTAAATGAGAATGAAATTAGGAATAGTAACAGAAAAATCAGTCATTTCAAGCAACTGCATGGAAAAGAATGCATTTCCTTTGAAAACTCTGGGAATATAAATTCTTAACCTTTTATGAGGATTTTAGTAAACACAGACAAGGCATTTCATTCTTACAGCTTTCTATGAAGACAGAAATACATAGTAGCATACCCAGTAACAACATTTCAGTAGTCTTCAAGATTTATTTTTTCTATAAATTATAACAGATATAGGATCATTTTCCAAACAGTATGATTAGAAATATTACTTTGAAAAAGTCCAATAACCATTTCTGATTTTCTTCAGACAGAAAAAGTAGAAAACATCACCTACTGTACTATCCTTTAGGCTTTTGGTTGAACTTAAGCTATTCTGGAAAACTTTTGCTCATCACCCAACCTTGTAATATTTAGTGTTTCCAGCTTCCCATAATGTAAATGCATTATGACAAACAACATGACAACTGTGTATACAACAAATTTGACAGGACTGCTGAAGATAGAAGTACAATTTTTTAAAGACAAATGAAGTCCCTTATAGAGTTTTAATGATAAATAGAAGGGTACTTAGTCTTCCAACTCCCATGTCAACTAGTGGTAAATTTTCCTCCAAGCTTACCATAAAATGGCCACGTTCTGAGGTCTGGGAAGGGCATACTCACTGCCAAACCTTATCTTAAAGAACAGAAGTCCAATGTCATCGTGCAGAATGTGATTTAAACTGATTTTACTGTTTCATAATGGAGACAAAATCTTAGGCCCGGTGCATTGGCTCACGCCTGTGATCTCAGTACTTTGGGAGGCCAAAATGGGCAGATCACTTGAGCTCAGGAGTTCAAGACCAGCCTGGGCAACTTGATGAAACCCTGTCTCTACTAAAAATACAAAAATAAATCAGGCATGGTGGCAGGTGCCTGTAGTCCCAGCTACTTGAGAGATTGAGGCAGGAGGATTGCTTGAGACTGGGAGGCAGAGGTTACAGTGAGCCAAGATTGTATCCCTGCATTCCAGCCTAGGAAACACAGCCAGACCCTGTCTCAATAATAATTATAATAATAATAATAGATATATAATCTTGTTAAGAATATATGTTATTGTACTAAAGCAATGCAGTGCTATGTACCACAACACTGCTCAGAATTCACAGGGTCATCATATAGTTCCAAATGAAAAACCTTAATTGCAACAGAGAGAAAAAAGGAAGTTAAGCATCTAGCATAGTTGCCTAACTAAAGTACTTGGTATATATTGTTCCTTTTCTTCTTTTTCTCTTTTGTCTAACTTACAAAACATGGAAATTTATTTCCAAGTTTTTTAAAAAACTTTTTTATTCTGTTTTGTATCTGAGAATTAAAGAGATGGTGAAGTGAGCACAATTATAAGTAATACTGGATAATTACTTTGGAGGAGATTGCTAGGTAGTGAGACAAGTGGATAATATCATAAGTGCTAGGGCTGAGTATGAAGTTCAGTGGGAACACAAAGGAGGAAATAGCTATGAACCTTAAGATTAGATTGTTATTTAAACAAAATTCTTTCATGGAAAAAAATAGCTTTTAACACATTTTCTCTTACGGATAACCAATTAATAAAACAAAACAAAACGAACATTTTCCCTTTTGTTGGTTTCCCTTAATTCTACTGACATTTCTGTAAAAAGACATTTTATTAAATTATCTGCAATTACCCTGTTTAGGTGTGCCATCTGTTTTCTACCAGGACTCTGGTTCATTCTCCATTTTTTCTTCCTTTAGTTCAATTCTATTTTATGAAGTTGGAGGGTGCTCACCATATCTATATATGATATACCTGTCATATATAACATGTGTCTTAAAGTTTTATGAACTGAGAGTGGTCAACATTCACCATTGATAAGAAATGAAGAGTGAAGTGGGGAACAGAGAAAACATCTGATTTCTAATTCAAGTTTTTATTAAACATCAATACTTTATAGAGAAACATGGCATGACTACAATTAATTTCAATATTTTCCACAAATTTAGTGGGATCACCTACTGATCTTGCTTTCCTTTTTTCTCCCCATTCGTGAACAAGCCAATATCACCTCTTTGGTCAAGCTGGATCGTTTAGATAAAGGCCTAGTGCTGACTGTGACTGAATATAGCACTGTGTTAGTCCATTCTCACACTGCTGTAACTCCCTAAGACTGGGCAATTTATGAAGAAAAGAGGTATAACTGACTCACAGTTCCACAGGTTTAACAGGAAGCATGGCTGGCAGGCCTCAGGAATCTACAGTCATGATGGAGGGGTGAAGGGGAAACAGTCATCTTCACATGGCAGCAGAATAGAGACAGTAAATGGGGAAGTGCCACACACTTTTAAACCATCAGATCTCATGAGAACTCACTACTATCACAAGAACAACAATGGGGAAATCTGCTCCCATGATCCAATCACTATCCATCAGGTCTCTCCCCCAACACTGGGAATTACAATTCAGCATGAGATTTGCTTAAGGACACAGAGCCAAACCATATCAAGCACATTATGAGAAAAAAAGAGTACTGGTAAAGTCCAGGATGCCTCTGGCCCTGGGAGGAAGAAACACATCATTGGAAATAGAAAAATAAAAGGCAGTGGCATGCAGATCTCACTTATCCATTCAGGAGGCACACTGTTTTTCTGAAATGAATATTCAGAATGCTTCAAAAGGCCTGCCAAGACGAACTCATTTGATGATAGCTATCTACTTCCCCTGGTTCATGTGGGACTTAGTAATATAAGAAGGGAAGAAAGAAGGAAGTCCCTTCTGCACTGGGAAATTTTGGGCAGAAAAGTGAGGGTCTCCTGGGTACACAAGTGCTGTGTTTCACTTTCTTCCAATCAAGAATGAATCTACTTCATAATTATTATAATCTTTAACAATGATTGAGGATCATAGTGTATGCTTGGAGTTAGACCAATTGCTTTAAATACATTACCTCATCAACCACCACACCCCATTTATGAAATAGACACTCTGATTATCCCCTTTCTACATGAGGAACCTAAGGGACCTGATGTTTAAGTATATTATATGAAGTTGGACTGAGTATGCAGATAATCTAGGACTTAAATCCAGCCACCTTGATCCCAAAATTATGCTCCTAACCAGCATGCTATAGTACTCTCAAGAAGTAAGAAGATCTATGAAGGGACAATCCAGAGGATAAAAGTCAATAGAGTTTAGGGAATTTATAATTATGCCTATATTATCAAAAAGAGTCTAGTTGATTCATATTTTAATGATGCGTATATGACTTAAAGTCTAGTTGTTAGAAAAGTATTAGCTAATATATTGTCACTAAATGTATTGTGCTACACTCTTGGATTATGCAAGCAGCCCACAGAAAACAAAATGGGCAATCATAACACTAATCTGATAGTATTTTTATTTAAAATTTTTAATTACTAGATTAGTCTTTTGTCAACTACGAGAACAACAGATTTATCTTCTCACTCAGAATAACAAAGCATCACGATAGCATTTTTCCTGTTCTGAAACTACAGGAATTCACCCTGTGCAAGAATGTGATCTTGCCCAAAATTTGAGTTTAATTTGAAAACTCCTGATCTCTCTTTCTAAAGAGAGGGATGACTACTGTCTTAACTTTATACATTCACAAAATTTAATTCCCATAGAACTGTGTCTCATTTTCTTGTAAGACCTTGAGAAAGCATTAGGTTATATGATCACTTTTCAATTAACTCCCCAGGAGGCATCTGATTTCTCCTGATTTTGAGAAATGCTGTTATGACTTAAAAAATCACATATTATGACCAACATCTTCTGACATGAAAAAGAAGCATAAAGTAGAGGACATTATATGAGAAGATGAATGTGTGAAAGTATTGACATATTTGGAAGTCATGGATCCTGAGAAATATACATGCTGCACTACAGGATAGGAGAAATAAATATAATTCATGGGAATATCAGTCATAACGGAGTAGAAAATAAGATATTATTATGATTATTATGTATTATATAGAGTTGATTGTCTAAAATAAAATAGAAATATGACAAATGAAGGTGCACATTATTCAAAATAATTGTCTATTGGAAATAAAGATGGAATAACACTATATGTCAAGAAGTTATAATTAAAACAGCTTTATTATTTTTTGTTTTTTAAAGTAATATGTTGGTTTCGCTCAACCCCCTCCAACATCCAAAGATTAAGAAGAAAAAATAAAAATACCTCCAATGTCACTATCATATATTCATTTATGTCCCAGAAGATGACATACACATTCACATAAACCTCTATATTTGACAAAAATGAAAGTAGTTTAATAAAGAAAAATGAGAGACCCAAAAAAGAAACAGCTGTCAGAGGTGACTAGCTACTGCTTAATTGAAAAGACTGGATTTGAAGGCTGATAGATCACAAGCTGGTTGAAGCAAGTTACAGTATTAATGGAAATAGCCATAGAATCACTAATGGAAATGTAAAGACAACAATAATAATAGCTGCCATTTATTACATTCTAACCCTGAGCTAGGCACCAGGCAAAGTGAATATCTCTTCTAATGAATTATCTCTACTAATTCCATTTATCTATAAGCTAGATACTATTATTTCCCTCAGTTTACAGATGAGAAACTGAGTCTCTGAGATACTAGGTAATTTGCCACCGTATGCACAGCAAGCACATTAAGGACTCCAAATCCTGATATTTAGAATAATTTTTATTCAGCACAGCACATTAAATGCTCACTAGACTGCTGACAGTCTCATGACCCTTATTGATAGGGAAATCATTAGGAAGCTTCTTACTAGAAAAGAATTTGTTGTTCCTATTATAAGAGAATTAATAGCCATGGAGAAATGGCATATCTGAACTGTTCTTGCCTCCACTGTAGTAGCTTCTCCTGCTTCTCTGGGTCATGAGCATCTTACATCTTGCTCTGAGTTGGAGAGAGCACATCTGGCTGCTCCCAGAACCACACTCCAATGGAAGACGGCATCTGACTTGTTTGACTATTAGGTCAGAGGCCATCTATGCCTCCTACCACCATGGCACACAGTGAAGACTCTCTAACACCAGAAGGAGGCCAGACCCTAGGCTATCAAAAACCAGCAAAGCAGAGAGTGAGTTACAGATTTAGGATTACAACATAGCTTGAATTGTTAGCTCGTATTATAGCCATTAACATATCTAAAAGTTACTAATTTTTTAACTAGACAAGCTGAGTTTATATTTCACTCAAGTCATATTTAATTATTTTGAGGTAGAGTAAAAAGATGTATATTTGATGAAATATTTGAAATAGTCTTCAAAACTGACTAAAACTTAATTCACTGTTTTGTTCCTTCTCATCATAAGAATGTATACAGTATTTGTTTTCTCCCTCATTCTCCATGTAAACCTATCATGCTGTCAAACAATTTTATACAGCAGTGCCAGCTGAAAGAATAGGCATATAATGAAATGCCTTAACACTAGGAAATAACTTTTCCAATGGAAATAGTTCTATTTCTATCTTTTATAGACTACTGAATTTTCCAGTGTTTTGTTGTTTTGCTTTTCCAGATAACAGAGCATTAATGCAGAGAATTCTACACAGAAAATTCTCTAGATTTGGCTCCCTCTCTGGGCATAATTCACATGTTCTATCTTATTTCCCATATAATGGTATCATACCTCCACAATTTATTTGGTTGGTGCCAAGCACTCTTATGTATATCACTTAGTATCTGTGGAAAAGACCTTCAGTAACAGCAGAATTTAATATCATGTTTCTTGCCACAGATTTACTCCCTGGTTGCTCTAGCAAAAGCATTCTTTTACAAGTATGTCAACATTATTGAAGCATTTTTGGGATTTCTGCAGATTTTTATTTGAAGAATGTAAAAGCAAACATTAGACTGGTTTCTTTTTCATATTCACAAATAATCTAGTCTCTTAAAATATGACAGTTTACACTGAGTTGCAAACTAAATTCTTATTTCTTTCTATTTCTATGAGGCTCAAGGTTAGTGGGGATAATAGACTGACATATAGTATTGGTGGATTCAAGTTCATTCGTGAGATATTTTCTTCTTCCACTCATTCAAAAGGGCTATTTTTTTCCAGTGGTACCGTGAGAAGCAACTGAAAATATCTAGATAAATTCCAAATAATTGCTACAACAGCCGTTTTCATGTGGGAGGACAAATCATTTAATATAAAAGAGTGACCATCCATGTATCACCTAACTAGCCATCCATGTAGTTTGGTGATGGTGACAATACAGAAGATTAACTGTAAGCAATTGAAAATTTTGCATTGCAATTGAATATGGCAAGTTTCTAGAAAGATAAAACCTCTGTTCCTCCCTATATTTCTGGATGTTTTAGGAAATGAAACACAGTAGGATATTTTTATTTGGAAAGTCTGATCTCAAGGTAAGAATTGAAATGAAATGAAATTTTATTTAGAAGTAAGCCAACCCCAAACCAAATAAAGAACACACACACACACACACACACACACAGAGAGAGAGAGAGAGAGAGAGAGAGAGAGAGAGAGAGAGAGACAGAATATAAAAATTGTAACACTGCATAGAGATACACAGTGAAAACTTTTTTGAGGAAAAAGATCCACCAACTAAGCTCCTTCAATCATCCATGGGTTTTGCCAGCCACCACCTGTTAGTACGTATAGATTGCTGCTTATGTTGGACTCACTCTATTTCTCTCCACTTACAGCTGCCTAGTTACGTATGCATGGTCTTTCTGTTTCATACTCAAAAGGACTAGATAAAGCTCATACTCAGCATTGAATATCAAGTTACATGATCTAGTGGAGAGAGTGCACAAATAATCTGATACATATCTTATGCCACACCATGACATTTACATTGATGTATAACATAGTTTGGCTCTGTGTCCCTACCCAAATCTCATGTTGAATTGTAATCCCCAGTGTTGAAGGTGAGGCCTGGTGGGAGGTGATTTGATCATGGGAGTGGTTTCTAATGGTTTAAAGTGTACACCTCCTTCTTCACTCTCTTCCTCTGCTTCGGCCATGTAAGATGTTCTTGCTTCCCCTTCACCTTCTGCTATGATTGTAAGTTTTCTGAGGCCTCCCCAGAAGCAGAAACCTGTACAGCCTACAGAACCATGAGTCAATTAAACCTCTTTTTTTACGTAAATTACCCAGTCTTGTGTACATCTTTATAGCAGTGGGAGCATGAACTAATACAATGTATCTACTTTTTTTATATCAGAACTTTTGCATAAATGGTAGAACATTTGAAATTTCTCTTGCTACAACTATTGAAATTTCAAACTCTCAGGAAAAAATGTCATCTTTTTATATTGCACAGAGCATTATAGAGTCTCTCATCCAATATGCTTTGTGAATGACTGCCACCAAGAATGTTTCTTATGAAATGGTTGTTCTTCCTCTGAATTCTCTTCCTTTCAAAGAAAACAAAGCTTGATTTTGGTTCCCAATTTATAATCAACTTTCTATGAGATATTAAGCCATGTTGGTTGTATTTGTTGTATTTCTTAAATAGCAAATGACTTGGAAAGATATAATGAAAAAGTGTTAAACTTTCGAAAGCAAAATAATATTATCTTATAATTTTATAATACATCTTCTACATCTAAAAGATTTCCTCAAGTATTTTAATTTCATATCTTTTGTATTAAATTGGTATGCAAAAGGTTTTTTATCTTCTAAAAAATATAGCACAAATGTTTTTGTCTTTTATTGACTGTGGACTGGTCTCCTTGAGTAGAATATCAGGAAGTTTCCAGATAGTCTTTGCCAGTTTATCACTTACATGGCATTGAGTGGATGAAAAGTTAAAAACCCATTCTGTATTACCAAATTTGGGGAGCTGTCTTTCATTCTTGGCTCTGTCTATAATTATGTCATCTTCACCAAGTCAAATTTTCTCTGAATCTCTGTTTACTCATTTAAATAAAAGATTTGACTACATAAATTCTAAGATCTATCTAATTATTTTTCTTGAGACAGGATCTCAGTTTGTGGCTCAGGCTGGAGTGCAATGGTGATACCATGTCTCCCTGAAGCCTCTGTTTCCTGTACTCAGATGATTCTCCTACCTCAGCCTCCCAGGTAGTTGGGACTACAGGCATGCATCACCACACCCAGCTAATTTTTTGTAGAGATGGGGTTTCGCCATGTTGCTTAGGCTGGTCTTGAACTCCTGAGCCCGAGCTATCTGCCCACTTTGGCCTCCCAAAGTGCTGGGATTACAGGTGTGATCCATACCCGGCCTCCGTCTAATGTTTAAATGGCTTTTTTCAAAAAATTTCACCTCTTCATTGATGATTTTAAAATATTTTCAGCACACCAACATGGCACAAGTATACATATGTAATAAACCTGCACGTTATGCACATGTACCCTAGAACTATTATAAAAGTATAATAATAATAATAAAAAAATTTTCAGTCCACACTCAGTAATGAGTCTATGAGGAAGCTACAGTAAAATGTTCTAAAATTATTCTGTTTTTCTTATAATATATTTAGATTCTTGCCAAATTTTGTCAGATGTTCATAATACCTTAACCAAACTGGAAGTCAAATGTTCATCATCAATGGGATGAATGAATCAGTTGTGTTATAGTCATACCAAAGAATACAATAGTTACACAAACAATATGGCTGAATCTCACAATGATGTTCAATAAAAAATAGGGCACAAAAGAATACTTACAGCTATATTCTTTTTGTGTAAATTTAAAAACCAGGAAGAACTAAACTCTATTATTTAGGGATGACATACAGGTTATAAAGCTACACACCCAAACCCCTCCTTATACATATACATTATACACACTTATATACATACAGATATGTATGTATATACATATAGATATGTATATATACACTTATATGTGTATATGCATACACATATGTGTGTGTATGTGTATTTAGGGAAGCTATTATTCTAAAGGTCGGAATAGTGTTTATCTCCAAGGTTCAAGGAAGGGAGGGTCCCCAAGTAGCTTTTAAGGTACTAGAAATGTTCTATAGGCAGTGATTAAATGAGATTTTTTTGCATTATTTATTATGTATATGGTTCATAAATTTTTCTGTTTATGGGTATTATAATAAAAAATATTAATGCCAGTCCTATAAGTGTAGGAAATTGTCTTCGATTAAGACTTTATTTTGTCTGTATGGTATCTGTGAGTTATGTTCATACTGTAGATAATGTTTATTTTTCTGTAAACACTGTGGTGCCTCACCTGGAGGTATATCAAAT
Organism: Rhinopithecus bieti; assembly: GCF_001698545.2. Lineage (NCBI taxonomy): Eukaryota > Metazoa > Chordata > Mammalia > Primates > Cercopithecidae > Rhinopithecus > Rhinopithecus bieti. The sequence goes on from NW_016804176.1 coordinate 34,657, forward strand.
TGACTGGTACCTGACTAAAATAAATAGAAAGGAATAATTCAGTAATACTAGCATAGCCATGTCTATTAGATTATGTCCTTACTTGTAAAAGACAGACAATGACTTGGATAAGTCTGTATTGTTTTCAATTTTAATTTGATGGTTCATTCGGAACATATGAAAATGTAAGTTGTGTTTGATTGGTAGGGACAACTCAAAAACCAAATTTAATTTACCAAGACTTTAGGCATTGTCTGACAAAACAGACTATAGTGAATTTTCCCACAAGATATATAGTCAGCCTCAATGATCTCATGTTTTATAATGTGAAAAGGGAATTCATAATTTAATTCCTCCTTTCTTTCCTCTCTTCTTTCTAACATATAAAGATAGGAATTAGAAAATGTAGAAAAAAATAAAGACAGCTAAGAAACTCTATGAAACACACATATGGGGCCTGGCTAACTTGTAATTTTTACAAAATGATGACAAAATCTTCACTTCCTTCATCACTTCATGACTTTAGTAAGTTATTAAATGATAGTCCAGAGTCTCTGCTTTGATGTCCTACCTGTCCAGGTGGGCCCATATTCCTGCTCCCACTCCCTTAAAAAACCCACTCCATCAGGAACCTGATGTCTGATAAGACCATATGGTAAGTTAATTTGCACTAAGGTATTAGTAGATGAATAGTTACAGCATTCTATTTTTCCCAGGTTGCATTTATATTTTAAGTACCTTTAATAGCCAAATCAAAATATACACTAATTTTGGGAATTTCAACCTCTGAGGCTAGATGATAAGAGATTTTTTTATTTTTTGCCAAAGACCCTATGTTGAATGCTGCAGAGGTAAAGATTAAGGCATGATCTCTATATTCCAAGATTTCACTGTGCAGTGGAATTCAGAAGTAACTTCCGTGAAGTATAACTACAGCTGTACATATTGCGAGCATTGATAGCCTGAAGTGTTGGGAAATGAGGTCATGTATAAAAAGCATTTATTATGCCCACTTAGCACCTAGTGGACTTCTCAGACTACCTGTAATCCATTTTCTTTCTGTCATTAATTTGTTTAGAGGTCTTAAGCAAGCAGCTCAACACCTTGAGGCTTTAAAGCATATATATATATATATATATATATAAAATAAAGGACATAGGAAAGCCATCTCTGAGACCTTTATAAGCTTTAATACACAGTGTAAGTTTTAAGAGGAAGGGTTACATAAATCATAATATTTTTATTTTGCTGAATCTGAACCCTGACTGTTGTTATCCATAATGTCGCTGAGAAGTACTCAAAGTATACCTGCAGATGTCCCATGAATGCATTTTGTTGCCTACTGTGCGGTATCTAACATTTTCTTCCCTTCTGTTGACATAGTCTCTTGATCGTAGTCAGGATAGGAGAAGTTATGCTAGAGTAACAAACCCTGAAATCTTAGTGGCCTTGTACATGAAATTTTATTCTTCCTCAAAAATCATGCATAGTTGACTGAGGATCTGACAGTCTTCCTGGGAAGGTCTCCTGCAAGTTGTGACTTATAGACCAAATCTAACAGGGATTCCACCATCTTATGTTTGCAACTAAACAAATGATCTGAAGGGTCATCAATACAGTGGAAAAAATATCTAGAAGATCTTGCATTGGCTCTTGAATGCTTTGGCCTGAAAGTGAACAGACCACTTCTATTTACAGAGCATTAACCAGAAGCAGTCATGTCATTTCACTTAATTGCAATGGGACTGGATAAATGTGAGTAGTATATGAATATTTGGCAAGAAATTATTGCTTCTGGTTTATTCTCCATGATAGCTTCCATGGCCATTGCTATTATGGATTATTTGCAGCCTTGAAATACCAGAGTGGTGCTACGCTACATTTTCTGTAGACTCAAAGCACCAGACCCAGTGTTCCATCCTATAGTATGGAAGAGGCTTCTGCCCCCTTTATGTTATATATTATCCCTGGACAATAAAACAATGCCACTTGTGAACTAAAGACAAAAAGTGTTTAATGTGAATTGTTTTCATCTTCTGCTTATAAGCCCACACAAGTGGTACTAATTGCTGATTATCCAGAAGACAGAAATAATATTCTCCTTTTGACGTGATACATTTTCCTTCCTGTCTTTCAATCATTCTCATCTTTCTAGAGTTCATATTCAGGGCATATGACAAAAGTCTTGTGTTTCTCTGTAGAGCTCAGGCCATAAAAATATATCAAGCCATGTTTGTTTGTTCTTTCTCTTTCTCCTAATTTTTAGATCATTAGCTCTTTGAGGACACAATAGAACTTTTTAATACTAGGTATGCAATCTATCCTGATGTGATTATTTAATAAGTTAATATATTATTAGGCCAAAATTGTCATTATAGTTTAAAAATGAGAAGCAGTCTGTATTAGTCAGGGTTATCCAGAGAGACAGAACCAATAAGAGATAGAGAGATGATTAGATGGATAGATGGATAGACAAACAGATAGATTATAGATGACAGGGGATTTCTCAGAGAAATTGGCTCATGCGATTGATCAACCCAAAAAGTTCCATAACAGGCTAGAGAACCAGAGAAGCCCAACTCTCAGTCTGAGGCCAAAGGTCTGAGAACCCAGGGAGGCCGCTGGTGCAAGTCCCAAACAAATTATGTACTGTAACCTTGTGTTTCTAAAGGTTCTGTATCAAACCCAAAGCTAAAACAATGAAAAATATAATCACTCTTTTAGAATTAAAATCATAGTCGTTGGTGGAAATGCTGATAGCACCAAGTTCTCAGGTGTGTGCAAGGTCAGTCTTTACAATGCCACAGAAGTGAAGTAATTGGCTGTCAAAGGTTGACTGGCAGTTTTGATCTCATCCATTCATACCTATAAGCAATATTGTCAATATGTTCTACTTTCTAAAATTAAATAAACATAACAGTATTACCCTTAATTTTATCATAAATGATATATTCGTAAGGTTTTAATTAAAGAATAAATCCTCAAGGTGTTAAGAGTGTTTCTAATGCTTCAGAGGATAAAGAAAAATCTCTCTCATGGCCTAATAAAGAGAGGATTTTATTGTTCAGGAAAAGAAGAGGGGAGATGAGATAACAGTGAAGATAGAAGGTGAAAGGAAGGAAAAAGAACTAATGGTATTAGTGAAAGCAGGTGCTTGCTTGGAGAAGGGGCAAGGGATATCCTAAATGCAAAAGTGAAGAATAGCCCTTTTGACAAAAGGACTATTTTTTTTTTTGACGTTTGGTTTCTTCTTTTTATTATTGTTATTATACTTTAAGTTATAGTGTACATGTGCACAACGTGCAGGCTCGTTACATAGGTATACGTGTGCCATACAGGCCTGCTGCACTCATCAACCCATCATTTACATTAGGTATTTCTCCCCATGCTATCCCTCCCCACGCCCCTACCCCATGACAGGCCCCGGTGTGTGGTGTTTCCCACCCTGTGTCGAGTGTTTTCATTGTTCAGTTCCCACCTATGAGTGAGAACCCGTGTTGTTCGGTTTTCTGTCCTTGTGATAAAGGAATGACTTGTGTTTAGAAATGCTTTGTGTCATTTCATTTGTGAAAAATGATGAAAAAGATGAACAGAAGCAGGAGTCTGGAAGCAGAAGAAACTGTGAGTATATAAGTGACAAGATGCTGTAAAGATTGTAGCAGAGGGAAGTTTCTCAAGCTGTGGTTTGGGGGGTGGGGGATTAATGCAATTGTATCTATAATTTAAGGGCCAGAGAAACCCCACCTGACATCTGGGTTACATGTCAATTGTCCTAACTCACTATTTTGTAAATTATAGGCTGATAAAAATAATTTAGGGTATGCTATTGTCTGATTATTTATGTCCTCCCAAAATTATATGTTGAAAACTAATCCCTAGTGTAATTGTACTAGGAGATAGGGATTTTCGAAGTTGATTAAGTCATGAGGGATCTATCTTCATAAATAGGATTAGTGCTCTTACAAGTGAGGCCCAAGAGAGGTCGTTTTCCCCTTCCACCATGTGAGGACACAGCAAGAAGTTACTATTAGGCAGAGGGTGAGCTCCCATCAAACGCCAAATCTACTAGTACTTTGATCTTGGACTTCCCAGCCTCCAGAACATTTCTATTGTTTATAAATACTAAAGTATGTTGCTTTTATTAGTCTATATGAACTAAAGACAAAGTACTCATACTCTCCCACATCCATCCCCTGAAGATTTTATTCTGTAAGTCTCTGATGGGAGGCAAATATGGCAAACACTATTCTTGCCTTCTTTCAGATTTATCTGGTCTAATATAATTACAATGCAGCTAAGAGAAAAATGGCAAGTAGAACACCATAAGAAGATAAAATGATGAACAGAAATTTCAATCACTGGGATGATACTTTTAGACTTTCAGCAGTAGTCTTTGAGCATTCAGCTATAATGATTTTTAAGTTTTTCTATTTTGGTTCTAAGACCATGACAAAGTGAGATGAAAAAGGAATCACCAATAAAAGTGAGAAAGAAATAAGAACTCCCAAACCAGCATCAGAGGAGAAAACAAAAGAACTATTCAAATCAGATATAACCATGTAAGCAAATTCAATTTCCAGCTATGACAGATTAATTAGGGTCAGATTATCCTTCCTTCTATAAGTAACTAGAAAATGGGATGACAAAGCTTTTAAAACATTTTTAGACATTGGTCAAAAGGCAACACTGGCTGTAATCTCTGAGAAGGAAATCAAATTAAGAATATCCCTTTATTTCAGCTTTTGCCCAGAGGTACCTTCTGAACTGTAGCTCTGGAAAGATAAACTAAAGCAGAGTTTGGCAGTCTTTCTGAGTTCAAGAAACAGAGATTAGAGTTGGATCAGAGGAATGAAAGGAGTTATTTAAAAAGAAAAAAAAAAATTCCAGAAATCTTTGTGGGATTTTCCTTTAATCTATTGGTGAATACAAAAGTGTATATCTATATGGTGAATCTCAACATGGCTTTAAAAAATGAACTACAGGGATTCATAAATTGAACAATTCCAAGAACTCATGTGGTTGAGACATTTGACTTCTGAATAGCCAGATTGGGAAGACCTTTCTGAACATGTAGGATATTTAGCAGCGACCTCATTAGAATCATACCTTAGTAGTAGGACTAAATTAGACCTAACCTTAAATGGCTCAAAACTAGCCTTAAAAAATGAAATAGCTTCATGAGTAACTTTAACACATGCCTCAAAACATCAAAACTATTTAAACGAAGACAATAATATCTAGAAACTCAACAATGTCACACATTAAAATGAACAAAATAAAATATAATACAATGGTAAGACAAAGAGCTGGAAGAAAAAAATGGAAGTACATTTTTGCAAGGGTCTTACATTATACAAAAGTTATACAATATTATTTGAAAGTAGGCTGTAATAAGTTAAAGAGACTTAATATAGACCCAATACCATCAACAAAATATAAAACAAATCAGTCAATAGTAAAGGTAGAGTCCTAAAATATGAATACATAATCCCAAGGAAGACAAGAAAGAGGAAAACTGAACAAAGCACAAAGAAAAAAATGGTACATGAAGATCAAATGGTAGATTTAATATCAACAATCATACTGGTAATTACATTAACTGTAAATGATGTAAACATGCTTTTTAAAAGGCACAGATTATTAAATGGCAACTGCACAAAGAAGACCTGTATAATGTCTATTTTAAAAATCGGATAGGTTAAAGTGAAAAGTAAAAGAATGGAAATAAATACACCATTCACTCAGTAATGTAAGCATAAGAAAGCTAGCATGGCTATATTAATATGAGACAAAGCAGACTTTAAAATGAGAAAAATTACCTGGTATACATATCAGTGAAATCTGACAGAACTTAAAAACAAATAGGTAAATCTACCATTACAGTTTGATATTTCAATATTCAATATTCAAAATAGAACAAGTAAAATGGAAATCTGTTGAAATCAGATGACAGATATAACTTGAACACTACTATCAACCAACTTGACCGCATTAACATATATAGGTAAAGAAACATAGCCAAGAACATTTCTTCCAAGTACATGTGAAACTTTCACCGAGCTAGATAATATGCTGAACAGTAAGAAGACTTGATAAATATAAAAGGACTATAATAATACAGAGCATGTTCTCTGACCAAAATTAAATTAAATTAATCAAATAAAATTGAGTTAGATATCAATAACTAAAATATACTTTTAAATTTTCAAATATTATAAAATTAAACAACATACTTCTAAATAATGTTTGGGTCAAAGAAGGAATTGCAAAAGAAATTGCAAAATATTTTGAAGCAAATGATGATAAAAGCAAAACATATCAAAACCCATACACAGATAAAGCAGTGTTTAGAGGTAAGTTAACGTTTATATTAAAACAATGAGAAGAATAAAAAATACAAACAAAACCCAAAGTAAAATAAAGAAGGAAATGATCTATCAATAATGAAAATTAATAAAATAGAAAATGTACAAATAAAAGAGAAAAATAGATTTAACCAAAACTGTTTCTTTGAAAAGAAGGATTAAATTGATAAATCTCTAAAAAATGTTGATCAAGGAGAAAAATACACAAATTATGAATATTAGAATTAAAAGAGAACCTATAGAATTAAGTGAATAAGGAAATATAATGAACAACTGTATGCAAATAAATTGAAGCAACATGGAGAAAAAATTGACAAATTTCTTACACAAAACAAATTACCAAAACATACACAAGAATAAATAGAAAATCTAAATAATCCTAGTTGATTAAAAAATGAATTTGTAATGTAAAATCTTTGAACCATGAGAACTTCAGGCCTGGAGGACTTTACTAGTGAATTCTGCTAGACATTTAAGGAAGATTTATCAATCTTACACAAACTTTTTTGGAAAATAAGGAAAGAAATCAATATTTTCTAATGAATGAGACCAACACCACTTGATAGAAAGCAAAAACAGGAAAAGATATTTTAAGAAAGTAAAACTACAATCCAAATATATCTCATGAATAAGAATATAATAATCCTCAGAAAATTTTCTTGGCAAATTGAAGGCAGAAATACAGGATAATACATCATGGCTAAGTAGTTAATACAGAAATTGAAATTTGGTGTAACATTTGATAATTATGTAATTGACTATTTTATCAAAATAATTATTTTTTAAAATGTGGTTAACTCAATAGATGTAGAAACTGCATTCTACAAAATTTAACACTTGTTCATAATTACCTAAGAACTAGGAAGAACTTTCTCCACTTGACAAAGTATGTCTACAAGAAAATTACAAAGCAAACATTTCACTTATGATAAAAAACTGAATCCTTCTTCCCAACAAAAACCAATAATAAGGTAAATATATTCATGTTCACCATGTCTATTTAACATTGTACTGAGGGTGGCCATTGTAATAAAATAAATACAAGGGGAACAAAGATATATAATTTGGAACAAAATAAGTAAAATTGTTCTTGCTTACACAAATGCTTGTGTATGCAGGAAATCCTAATGAAGCTGAAAGTTAAAGCTCCTAAAACAAATGAGGAAATTTGAAAAAATTGCAGGTTCTAAAATTGATATAAAAAAAAAAAAAAAAAAAACACTACATGCTACGAGTAAACATTTGGAAAATAAACATTAAAAGCAATATCACTAAAATAGCATCAAAAAACCAGACATACTTAGGGATAAATTTTAAAATATGTGCAAGTTCTGTAAATTAGAACCTGTAAAACTTTTAATTTAATTTAATTTAATTTTTATTATTTTTTAATATTTATTTTTTGTGGATACATAGTAGGTATATACATTTGTGAGGTACACAAGAAGTTTTAACACAGGCATGTAATGTGAAATAAGTGCATCATAGAGAATAGGGTAATCATTCCCTCAAGCATTTATTCTTTGAGTTACAAACAATCCAATTGCACTCCTTAGATTATTCTAAAATGTATCATTAAATGGATGGGTGCTTTGCAAATATTTTCTCCCATTCTGTGTGTCTTTTCACTGTATTAATTGTATCCTTTTCTTTGTAGAAGATTTTTAACTTGATGTGATCCCATTTGTCCATTTTTGCTTTGGTTGCCTGTGCTTGTGGGGTATTTCTCAGGAAATTTTTGCCTAGACAAATGTCCTGGAGATTTTCTCCAATGTTTTCTTGTAAGTAGTTTTATAACTTGAGATCTTAGATTTATCTCTTAGTCAATTTTTATTTTTGGGTATAGTAAGAGATGGTGTAGTTTCATTTCTCTGCATGGATATCCAGTTTTCCTAGCACCATCTATCAAAGAGATTGTCTTTCTCGAGTGTATGTTCTTGGCACCTTTTTAAAAACTGAGTACACTGTAGGTGTGTGAATTTGTTTCTTCATTCTTCATTTTGTTCCATTGTTCGATTTGTCTGTCTTTATGTCACTACAATGCTATTTTGGTTACTATAGCTCTTTAGTATAATTTGAAGTCTGGTAATGTGATTCTTCTATTTTGTTGTTTTTGTTTAGGATAGCTTTGGCTATTCTGTGTCTTTTGTGGTTCCATATAAATTTTAGGATTTTTTTTCTATTTCTGTGAAGAATGTCATTGGTATTTTGATAGGGATTACATCTAATATGTGGATTTCTTTGGGTAGTTTGGACACTTTAACAATATTGATTCTTCCAATCCTTGAACACAGAATATTTTTCCATTTTTGGTATCCTCTTCAATTTCTTTCATCAGTGTTTTATAGTTTTCATTATAGAGATGTTTCACTTCTTTGGTTAAGTTAATTCCTAGATATTTAATTTTATGTGTGGCTATTGTAAATGATATTACTCTTTTATATCTTTTTTCAGATTGCTCACTGTTGGCATATAGAAATGCTAGTGATTTTTGTATGTTGATTTTGTATGCTGTAACATTATTTTGTTTATCAGTTCTAATAGTTTTTTTGTGGAGTCTTTAGATTTTTCTAAATATAAGATGATATCATCTGCAAGCAAGGATAATTTGACTTCTTCCTTTCCAATTTGGATGCCCTTAATGTCTTTCCCTTGTCTGATTGCTTTAGCTAAGACTTCGAGTACTATGTTGAATACCAGTGGTGATGGTGAGCATTATTGTTTTTTCCAGATAATAGAGAAAAGGCTTTTAGTTTTTCCCCTTCATTATGACACAAGCTGTAGGCCTGTCATATATGGCCTTTGTTAGGTTGAGTTACATTCCTTCTATCCCCAGTTTTTTTAGGGTTTTTATCATGGAGGGATGTTGAATTTTATCAAATGCTTTTTCACCATCAATTGAAATGATCATATGATTTTTATCCCTCATTCTGTTGATGTAATGTGTCACATTGATTGATTTGTGTATGTTGAACCATCCTTGCATCCCAGGGATAAATCTCACTTGGTCATGATGAATGATCTTTCTAATGTATTGTTTAATTATATTTGCTAATACTTTATTATGGATTTTTTACATCAATGTATCTTTTTTTTAATGTGTCTGGTTTTAGTAATCAGTGTAATAATGTCTTTGTAGAATGAGTTTGGAACTATTTCTTCCCCCCCCTTTTTTTTTGGTATATTTTGGAATTAGTTTGAATAAGGATCAGTATTAGTTCTTCTTTAAATATTTGGTAGAATTCAGCAGTGAAGCCATTGGATCCCAGGCTTTTCTTTGCTGGGAGACTTTTTATTACAGCTTCAATTTGTTACTTCTTATTTTCTATTTAGGTTTTGTATTTCATCTTGGGTCAATCTTGGTAGGTTTTATGTATCTACAGTGTCCCATCCAGCGGGATTGTTAACACAGACCTTGGAGGAGGGGGTGGGAATTTAGAGAGACAAGAGACACAAGAAATGGAGACAAGACAGTATCCTGATCAAGTCTCGTTTATTGAGGGTGTTGGTACAGCTTATATAGGATGGTAAGAAAGAGGAAGTGCAGCAGAGCAGGCGGGGAGGAGAATAATGAGAGACCTCACCAGGCGCATGCTCGGTAGACTTAGTCTTTTCCGGGCGCGGGAAGTTATCTACGTGCGCGCGCGGGAAAAGTTCCCGCAGGGGAAAAGTTGATGATGAAGAACCAGGAAGTGCGCCATCTTGTCTCCACAATGCGGAGCTTAAGCAACAGAGGCCGCGGCAATCTCCGGGCCTCACGGCTCTGGACACTATAGATTTCTCCTTTTCTTCCTTTTTTTAAACTTTTATTTTAAGTTCAGGGGTACATGTGCAGGTTTGTCACATGGGTAAACTTGCATCATGGGTGTTTGTTGAACAGATTATTACAGATATTAAGTCTAGTATCTATCAGTTTTCCTGATCCTTTCCTTCTTCCCATCCCTCACCCTCCAATAGGCCCCAGTGTGTTTTTCCCCTCTTTGTGTCCATGTGTTCTCATCACTTAGCTTCCACTTATTAGTGTGAAAATGTGGTATTTGGTTTTCTGTTCCTGCTTTAGTTTGCTAAGGATAATGGCCTCTTTTAGATTTTCCAACTTATTGGCATATAGTTGCTCACAGTAGCCACTGATGATCCTTTGAATTTCTGACGTATGAGTTGTAATGTCTCCTTTTTTCAGTTCTGATTTTATTTGTTTGGATATTCTCTTTTTTTCTTAGTCTGGCTAAATATTTGTCCATTTTGTTTAACTTTTCAGAAAACCAACTTTTTGTTTCATTGGTCTTTTGTATTGTTTTGCTCATTTTAGTTTCATTTATTTCCACTCTGATTTTTATTATTTCTTTTCTTCTACTAATGTTGGATTTGGCTTGCTCTTGTTTTTCTAGTTCTTTAAGATTCATCATTAGATTGTTTATTTGAAGTATTTTTTCTCTTTTTTCGTGTAGGTACTTATAGGTATAAACTTTCCTTCTAGTATTGCTTTTGCTGTATCCCACAGGTTTTGCTATATTGTGTTTCCACTATCACTTGTTTCAAGAAAGTTTTCAATTTCCCTTTTAATTTCTTCATTGAACCATTGGTCATTCAGAAACACATTGTTTAATTATCATGTATAGTTTCCAAACTTTCTGTTGTTATTAATTGCTAGTTTTATTTTATGTGGTCAGAAAAGATGCTTGATATAATTTCAATTTGTTTGAAATGTTTTAATTATTTGTTTTAAAACATAACATTATGGTTTATTCTTGAGAAAAATTCATGTGCTGAGGAAAAGAATGTGTATTCTGCATCCATTGGATGAAATGTTCTTTAAATATTTATTAGACCCATTTGGTCTTTAGTGCAGATTAAGTTTGATGCTTCTTTGATGATTTTCTCTCTGGAATATTTGTCCCATGTAGAAAGTGAGGTGTTAAAGTCTCCAGCTTTTCTTGTATTGGAGTCTCTTTCCCTAGCTCTGATAATATTTCCTTTATATATCTGTGTGCTCCAGTGTTGGGTGAATACATATTTAAAATTGTTATATCCACTTGCTGAATTGACCCCTATATCATTATATTGTGACCTTCTTTGTTTCTTATAGTTTTGGTCTTGAAGTCTATTTTGTCTGATCTTAGCATAGTGACTTCTGCTCTTTTCTGGTTTCCATTAGCATGGAATATTTTTTCCATCCCTTTGTTTTTAGTCTATGTATGTATGTCTTTATAGGTGAAGTGTGTTTCTTGTAGGCAACAGATTAATGTGTCATGTTTTATCATCCATTCAGCCACTCTGTGTTTTAAATGGTAATTTAGTCAATTACTTTCAATGTTACTATTAATAAATAAGGACTTACTCCTGCCGTTTCGTTAGTTGCTTATTAATTGTTTTCGTTGTCTTCTTTCCCTTCTTTTTTCTTCCTGTCTTCTTTTAGTAAAGATGATTTTCTCTGGTGATATAATTTAGTTTACTGCTTTTTACTTATTGTGTGTCCATTGTACATTTTTTGGTTTGGAAGTACCATGAGGCTTTAAAATACTGTCTTATAACCAATTACTTTAAACTGATACCAACTTAACACTGCATAAACAAAGAAGCAAAAAGAAAACTAATAAGGACTACATGCCTTTACTTCATCTTCTCCACTTTTAATCTTTTTGTTATTTCTATTTATTTGTATCTTATTGTACTGGCTGTGTCTTGAAAAGTTGTTGTAGTTATTGTTTTTGATTGGTTCATTGTTAGTCTTTCTGCTTAGGATAAGAATAGTTTACACACCACAGTTACAATGTTATAATATTCTGTGTGTTTCTGTGTACTATCAGCATTGAGTTTTGTACCTTAAGGTGATTACTTATTACTTGCTAATGTACTTTCTTTCTGAGTGAAGTACTACTCCCTTTAGCACTTCTTGTAGAGCAGTTCTGGTATTGATGAAATTCCTCAGCTTTTGTTTGTCTGGAAATGGCTTTATTTCTCCTTCATGTTTGAAGGACATTTTTGCCTGGTATACTATTGTAAGGTAAATTTTTTTCTTCAACACTTTAAATACGTCATGCCACTCTCTCCTGGCCTATAAGGTTTCCACTGAAAAGTCTCTGCCAGATGTATTGGAGCTCCATTATATGTTATCTGTTTCTTTTATCTAGCTACTTTTAGGATCCTTTCTTTATCCTTGATCTTTGGGAATTTGATTATTAACTCCCTTGAGGTAGTCTTCTTTGGGTAAATCTTCTTGGTGTTCTATCACCTTTTTATACTGAGATATCGTTATCTTTCTTCAGGTTTGGGATGTTTTCTGTTATCATCACTTTGAATAAACTTTCTACCCCTATCTCTTTCTCTGTCTCCTCCTTAGGGCCAATAACTTTTAGATTTTCCACTTTGAAGCATTTTTTAGATCCTATAGGTGTGTTTCATTGCTTTTTTTTCTTTTTTGTTCTGTCTTCTCTGAATGTGTATTTTCAAGTAGCCTATCTTCAAGCTCACTGATTCTTCTGCTTGATCAATTCTACTATTAAAGGACTCTGATGAATCTTCAATATGCCAATTGCATTTTTCACTCCAGAATTTCTGCTTGATTCTTTTTAATTATTCCAATCTCTTTCTTAAATTTATCTCATAGGATGCTCAATTCCTATTCTGTTATCTTACATTTATTTGAGTTTCCTCAATACAGCTATTTTGAATTCTCTGTCTGAAAGCTCACATATCTCTGTTTATGCTAGGTTGGTCTCTGATGCCTTTTTAGTTCATCTTATGAGGTCATGATTTCCTAGATGGTATTGGCTCTAGTAGATGTTCCTCCAATTTCTAGACATTGAAGAGTTAGTTATTTATTATAGTCTTCACTGCCTAGGCTTATTTGTAGTTGTCCTTCTTGGGATGGCTTTCCAGATATTTGAAAGGACTTGAGTGCTATGATCTAAGCTGTATCTGCTTTAGATACCCCAAGAACCTCTTTGAGTACCTCTATGAGACTGCAAGAACACCCCAAACCCAATTGATCTTGCAGACTCATAGAGGTACCACTTTGATGGTCTTGGACAAGATTCAGGAGAATTCTCTGATTACCAGGCAAGGACTCTTGTTCTATTTCCTTACTTTTACCCAAATATACAGAGTCTCTCTTTGTTCTAAGCCACCTAAGGCTAGGGGTGGAGTGACAAAACCACCTTTGTGTCCACCACCACTATGACTGTGCTGAGTGAGACCTGACGCTAGCACAGCACTGGGTCTTGTCCAAGGCCTACTGTAACCACTCTCTGGCTACTGCTTATGTTCACTTGGAGCCCTGGAGCTCTGCAATCAGCAAGTGGCAAAGCCATGCAAGCCTGTTTTCTTCCCTTCAGGATTGTGAAGTTTCCCAGGACCTAGATGGGTCCAGAGGTACCATCTAGGAATCAGGGACTAGAGTAAAAACTGTAGAAGCCTACCTGATATTCTATTGTATTGCAGCTGAGCTGGCACTCAAACCATAAGATGCAGTCCTTCTCACTCTTCTTTCCACTTTCCAAAGGCAGAGGAGCCTCGCTTCAGAGCCACCACCACCCCAGGCCACAGGGAATACTACGAGACTACCTCTAATGTTTCTTTAAGTCCCAAGGGCTCTTAAGCCAGCTTGTCATGAATGCTACCTGGCCTTGGACTCACCCTTCAGGGCAGTGGAATCCCCTCTGGCTCAGGGCAGGTCCAGAAATGAAATCCAAAAGTCAAATCCTAAAGTCAGGGACCCCCTTCTTGTGGCCATGCTGGTACCAGAAGCGAATAAGTCTCATAAGCTCACCCAAGGTCCTCAGCATAGTATCTGGGTATTACTGCTGGTTATTCAGGGTCCAAAGGCTCTTCAGTTAGCAGTTGATAAATGCTGCCAGAACTGGATCCCTTTCCTTGAAGACAGTGGGTTCCCTTTGGGCCCAGAACATGTCTAGATATGCCATCCAGGAGCTAGGAAACATGGGCCTCACAACTCTAGCTGGTGCTATATCCAGATGATAGCTGGTATCAAAGTGGATGAGCTAGTATCCAAGTATTCCCCACTCTTCCTTCCTTTCTTATGTGAAAGGAAGGGATGGAACTGTGAACTGTGCAGCCTTGGGTTAGGGGAGGAAGGGTGATGCCAGTACTTCTTAGCCACCCCAGCTGGTGTCTCAGTAGGTCACATGCCCCCACAAACTACTGTCTCTGAGCCTAGTTTTGCACTAGGACTCACCTAAATGTTGCAGTCTCTATCGTCTAAACTGATTTTCAAGTTTATTTAGAGACACAGAGCACTGTAGCCCATGGTAATGAGGTTTTCTGGGATTGGCAATTTCCCTCTGGCCAGAGCTGGTTTAAATGCTCCCTCTCTAGGCGGGCATCAGCTGAGTTTGGTTTGGTTTTCCTTTCTTCTGTAACAGAACAACACTAAGTTTAGTGCCTCACAATTGCTGTGTTCTCCTTCCACCTTTACCCAGAGAGGCTCTCTGCACTACACAGCTGCACTGCTGTGGAAGGTCAGGGGAACAGGAAGGCGTGGCATACACAATTCAGAGCTATTTTTTCTATTTCTTCAGTGCCTTTTACAGTGATGCTGAGAGAAAGCCAGGTACTATGAGGGCTTATCTGATTTTTGGTTCTTCTAAAGATGTTTTTTTGGTGTAGACAGTAGTTAAGGTGATGTCCGTGAGAGCAGGGGCAGAGAAAAGAGGTGGAATCTTCTATTCTATCATCTTGCTCCACTTCTCCCAGAAGCTGTGAAACTTTGCTGCAAGAAATTTTAAAAGGCATAAATAAACGTAGAGATATGGCATATTCATATGTGGGATGACCCAATATTGTTAAGCTGTCGTCTTTTCACAAATTAGTCTATCATTTCAATATTATCCTAATCAAAATCCCAGTAGTCTTTTTTGTTGTTGTTTGTAAAAATTGACAAGTAGACTTTAAAATTTATACGGCAGTACAAAATATCTAAAGTAGCTCAAATACTTTTTAATAGAAAAAAAGTTAGAAAATTTACTCTAAAGCTTTGGTAATTAAGACTATGGTACTGGCACAAAGACAGGACATATATGTGAGTGTGTGTGTACCCACCTACATTTATCGTATCACTTTTATTGAATTTAGTCTATGGTAGAGTTTTCTAAAAACAATATAAGAAAACAAAACAAACACTTGTTCCAGGTTTCTGATTGCTTTCTACCTAGAGCACTTTCTAACAATATGTTAATTAACATTACTTCCTAAAGGTACCAAACATAACAGAGGAGAAATTTCTCAGTTTGCAGAATTTTCCATTTTTGTAGAAGACAAGGCGCACATCATGCCATTGTCACTGGGCTGACACTTTGCCTTGTTTTTAAACTACTGAAATGGAGAGTTTCATAATCCCCCTCACAGGACATGTGACAGGGGAGTGGCTCATCTGTTTGGTTGCTGCATGCTCAAACCCCTTTTGGGAGGGGGAGCATGCAGACGGGCAGGTGCAGGAGACAGGGTGGGTTTTTTGGGGCTCCAGCCCCACGGTAGTGTCTAGGGGTGGCTGACCGTGACTTCCGAAGCCCCAGTGGGCATGTTACAGTGCTCTTTTTACTCTGCTGTCTACAGACGGCTTAAGTGTTAACCAGCTCAGTGCCCTCTTGATACCTGGGTTCTTGTCTAGCATCTAGGAAGAATCAGGTCACACAGACAAATTGAAGGATGGGAAATGTGGGGATTTTATTTGCCAGCTGGAGATGTCTGTCAGCGGGATGGATGGGAAAGCTGGAAATGGGATGGAGTGGGAAGATGGTCTTTACCTGGAGTTCAACTGTCCTGCAGCTGATCTCTCTGACTATCCCCAGCCAAACTCATCTCTACATTCAGACGCTCCTTCTCTTCTCTTTTTGTCTGCCACACCACTCTTCTGCTCCTTTGTTCTTCTGCTCATAGAGCCTGGGGTTTGGGGTTTATATGGATACAGGATGGGGGGCATGGCAGGCCAAAAGGCTACGTTTGGGGGTGAAAGCAGGAATGCCTGTTCCTATTTAGGGTCAAGGGTTTTGAGGCTTGAGGGTGAGGCCTTTGGCAGGGAACCACCCTCTTCTCTCCATTATTTCCTGTCTGCATCACTACTAACTAGAAAGTGGTAAACTATATACATTCTGTGGGTTATTCTGTCATCCTCATGAGCCCTGATACGACTTCCTTCAGATCTTGCAATCCTTTCAGGTAGTCTGTTTTAACTTTCCCATTGGTGACTTTCTATCTTGAGTCACACTGACTCTTGCCTTACCTGAAACAAAGAGGGGACCAGTTTGGTTGCTTGGGTTCTTGTGAACATGTGGGAGGAAATGGCGACATACTTCCAAGTGTTCAGCTTGCAGCCTCTTAGAAGTATCTTTTATTCAGAAAAGGCCTCTCATCAATATCTTTGCACTATGCCTTTTTTTGCCCATCACTTTTATCCTACCAAAGGAAAGACAGTACAAATAAATGTTTCTTGTGTGGAACCTGGGAGATCAGCAGGTTTCCTAATGCTTCCTTTGACCTTTGACCTTTGCAGTATGTGTTCTCTAGTTTAGCCTAAGAGTTCATAACCTGACATATGATCACATTCTTTAGTCCATAGATCTAAAAAACAATTCCAGGATACTTTACCAAGTATCAGTAACTTGTTACTTCATGTATTTGCTTCTCCCTCTGCCTTAGACTTTTGAGAGATTTAGCTGGATCATCAGATATTCCAACTATGCCATCAAACCACCATGGCCTAAATAAACAAAAGTCTTTTTTTCTTTTTTCCCTTTAAATTTTTTTTTTTTTTTTTTTTTCGGAGTGGGGGTGGAAGCAGGAGATGGCAAGTAAATTCAGCTTAATCACTAAACTTGTCTCTTTATTCATCCCATATGTTTGAAAGAAGAAAAGGAAGTTGGTTTCGAGATATGAAGTCACAAAATTATAAACGTTCTCTTATTTAATGAACGATTCCCTAACAAATTTCTACTGCCTTCTTCTGAAGGATCAAGCTTTAATTTGCAGAGGCCAGCCAACAAGCAGTTGACATGGAGGGAAATTTCCAAAAAAGCATTCTCTGCCCAACTTACAAGAAACAGCCTGTGAAGTGTTTCCAAACCACAGCTGCCAAAGAGACACTTTGCCAGCCAGTTGTGGTTCCCCAGTGTCCAGGGTTCTCAAGATCTCTCCCTCACAGCTCACTAAATGCACAATGGACACCTCTGAATTTTCCAGGGGCAGTTTTTGGGATATGGGATGAAAACAGGAAGGAAAGGGAAAGACATAAATTGGTGTAAAAGCCCAGGAAATTTCAGATTAAGCTGAATGTATTACATAGATGTGAAGAGTTTATATTAGGACATAAAATAAGACAATCTTAGCTGTGTTTGAGACACATTTAGGTTGCAAATGGAGCATATGTAAGGGAGTCCAAAGGTTAATCTTGAAAGTCAATGTAGTCTGGAGAGCCTTTAGGTAAAGATTGTATGCTTATGGATCTGAGATGAACCTGACAGGAAGGGAATGAATAAGAGAAACACTATGGAAGACAAGATTGCACAGTGCTTTAAGATTTATTTGGATAGAGAGTTTCAGACAGATGTCAACAAAGATTTAGGTACTGAGCAAGGGAAACTGGTCATGCTGGTTTTATTGGATCTTATGTTTTTTAAAACATAACTGAAAGTTTACAAATATTTATCTGAAAACGGTATAACTGGGTTTCTACCAAATTAGTATCATTTTAATGTAGACTGTCATCATTTTAATACAATATGATATGATGGTCACATTCCTAAGAAAACTTGTGTTATGAAGCTAATAATAGCATTGGAGGAAGGGAAATAAAGACTGGAGAATTTCAATTCTTGAACCAGCTGGTGTCTCCAATCCATTTACTATTGATTTTTTTCATTAATATGTATATATATTTAATTATCTCCTTATCCACTTTAGATCCCATTATCTTACTATAATTACTCTGCTTCATGCACTCCTAATTCTTTCTCTCCTGTCACCATATTCACTGGCAAACAACAACCTTGGTTAAATCTAACTGTCCACTTTTTCTTTTTCTGTGCTCATGGCTGAGCCACTGAAAGTGCTTAGAAGAAAGAACAGAACCATGCTATGATTTCCCAGCACTATCTGGCAATACTACAACTTATTCTAGTCAGTTCACTCTCCCATTCTCCAAGAACCCTATTTCACATCTCTTCCACAGCTTCCCTTTCATTCAACTCACTCTGATGCCCTTTCTTCTCATTTAACTAATAAAATAGTGACAAGCAGAAGAGACCTTCCTCATTTTTCTCCACCAAAATTTACAAAACCATCTGTATCTATACTGGTGTACTCTGCCTTCCTTCATATTTTAGTAGCTGAATTATTCATGCTTCTAATTGTAACTGATGTATCACTTGTACACTTTGATACTACTCTTCTACTCAAGGACTTTGCTCCTAGAGTTATTCCTCCTTACCACTATATACCAGTTTTCTCCCTCTATTATATTATTCTCAACAGCATATGAACATGCTGCACTATATCTCATGTTTAACAACAACAACAAAAAACACACACACACATTTAACTTAACAACAGCAAAAAAAAAAAAAAAAAAAAAAAAAAAAAAAAAAAAAAAAAAAAACACAAAAAAAAAAAATAAAAACCCATAAAACCAAAATTCTTAACCCCACATGCCCCTCCAGCTACTATCCTTTTTCTCTTCTCCACTGTTTTTGCAGAGCTACTAGAATTGGTTTTTTATTCTCTGTCCCCAGTTTCTCATTTGTCATATATTCTCAATTGATTTCAATTAGAACTTCATTTCCAACAGAAATATCACTTTTAAGGGTCACTAATAGATATAATGTTGCAAAACCCAATAGGCAAGTCTGTCATCTTACTTGAATTCTTAGTAGCATTTGATAGAATTGATTGTTATTTGGGGAACTTATCTTTAAATGCTTTCATCCTTTGGCTTCTGAGACACTACACTGTATTCCTACTTCCCTGACTCCACCATCTCTCCATAGGATCCTCTTGACTCAGTGCTTCCAATTCTCAGTCCTCAGAAATCTCAATCTGAACTCTATCTAACGAACCCACTAGTTGTGTGACACCCAGTCGACTCTCATATTTCTATCTCTGACTCTACTCACTCTTCTTTCAGTCTAAGATATATAACTGTCTATATGATATCTCCACTTGGATGAAATTTCCCCTTAAATTTAATATTTCCCAAACCAAATTCTTTATTTCATTTCCCTAAACCTACTCTTACTATTTTCCCCATCTCAGGAAGTGATTGCACATTTCACCCTGCTGCCCAGACCCAAAGTTAGGATTTACCTTCTTTCTTTTACAATTTCTCTTCCAATTCTACTTCCAAAATGTAACCTAAATCTAATACCTGTATCCATTTCCATGACTACTATTAGAATCTAGCTTTGTGTTAATTTGTAAACAGGAGATGAGTGAGACCTGGCTGATCTCTCTTGTAGAGTGTTACACTTGTAATTTTCTTTGCAAGACTGTGTCTACCCTTTAGGTTAGTCTCATTTCTGTTTCAGAGTTAAATAATATCTTCAAAGAGTATCATGTGTGAAAATTTGAAATTTAGGAGAAATTAAGAGCACATCCTAGCTAATCGGGGCTTTTAGTTGTTAGGATAAAGAGGTAAGAAATGGTACCACACACACATTTTAAGGACCTAAATCAATCTAAGTGGTGACTGATGTTCACAAATGTATTAGTGACTGGTAGGTAATAATGTTTAGTAGAAAAATGCTCTTAGGCCGCATGGTGAAAGAGTCCAATGCCAAGTGACAGAAGTTCTAATTCTGTTCTTGCCAAGTAAGCAAGTCACTTAACCTTTGTATGTTTTCCCTTCTATGCACTGAGAACAGTAACTGCCCATTATTACAGCAAATTGTTGTGCAGATGGATGATGAATATGTGGGGAAATGTTCTGCATGCTTTTAAAGAAAGAAGAAATTTTAAAACCTAAATTTCTTAAAACACAACTAAAGGTTGCCCATCTATTATTTACCTGTCTATTGATTACTCTTTTCTTCTTTGTATTTTTTAAAAATTATACTCATATAATAAATATGAAAAAACTTTATAATAGAAAAAATAACTTGGGTTAAATATAAAGAAGTCTTCAATCACTTAGTAGTCTTTCTGCATTTCACTTTACAATGGATGGACCAATCATGGTATCAATATTAATAGTAATTTCACATTCATAGAACATTCTTATTGTGGGCTAAGCATTGTGTTGAATGTTTTACAAAGGTGCTTGTGGCAAGAAAAATCATTTCTTCTCTTTCTCTTTTTTTTTTTTTTTTTTTCTGAGACGAAGTTTCACTCTTGTTGCCCAGGCTAGAGTGCAATGGCATGATCTCAGCTCACTGGAACCTCCATCTCCTAGGTTCAAGCAATTCTCCTCCCTCAGCCTCCCGAGTAGCTGGGATTACAGGCATGCACCACCACACCCAGCTTGTAAACACAGTTAATAGAAAAATATAAAAGAACAAATGTTATTCCCTAAAAATTTTGATTAGCTGAGATTTGGGAGAGGTTATAATTTTCCTTCTTTATCGGTCTATGTAGATTATCTGGAAATTTTCAGACTTCAAGTACTCTTAGCTGAGGTTGCATATCATTGATGTTTCATCAATGCATATCATTGATGTTTCAAATATTTTGGAGTTCATAATTTCTGCACTAAGTGACAGAGTCCCAATATTGCCAAGTTGAATTTAATGTAATTAATTGGTTACTTTGCATTTATTCTTATCTTTTTATTTTTTACAATGGCTGGCTATATTAAAAGTTACATAATAGGAATTGTCACAATCAGTATGAACTTCTACCATCCTATTTCCTAATATCAAGCATTGCTATACAAGGAAATAGTTTCCTAGGCACTCTTGGCCTTATTTTAATAGGCTGTGTGGTTTTCTAAGTGTGTAAATCATTCCACTGTCTCTGTCACATGTTCTTACCCAATAACATATTTTTCTGTCTACTGCTTTACTTTGTTATATATTCTTACACCAAGATTTGATATAAAATACCACAATATCTGTTTCTCTCCCACATAACTATTTGGAGTTTATACTGTGCATACTTTCAAAGAAGAAACTTAAAATGTTAAACCCATATTAAAGCAGAACAATTAATGATAAAAAGAAGTGTCATTTGCAATCCTTTTATAGATATAGTATTTTATTGGAATCTGTGAATAAAATTGTTTCCACCCAAAAAACTAAATTTAATTTCATGCCTCCTAACAGCTAAGGCATAAAAGGAAACATGAAGGATTATTTGGCCTCCTTATCTCATAAAATGAGACACCCAGGTCGTCAGGTGGAATTTACCTTTTTGATTCATTCAGCTAGCAAAAAAGAGTAATATGTTGGTGAGGATTTCATATAATAAAAATATATTACAAGAACTAAAATATGATTTGGTGTGTCACAGCAAGACAAGTGTCCCAATAACAACCTTAGACAGTCCCAGGCTAGTGACTCAGTTTACTTGCCAGTCCCTTTAGAACTCCTGCCCTACTCTATGTCCTGGCATAGGCACGTGTATATGTGTGTGATTCACCCTCTCATTACCTTTTTTCTCTTTCCACCTTCCTCTGTTGCTCCTACTTCTATTCTTCAAAGACCTGTTCATGCTCGCTTTTGTGTAGAACTCTGAGCTTCTGCTTCTGACTCTGTCCCATTTAAACATTATGACTTGATTGAGCAGTATTCTGCGTAGAGTATCACTGGATAGATTTCTCATCCATTGCCTCTGATAGCTCGCCTGCCTCCCTCATGTCCTGTCTGGAGATAGCTGCCTTTGCATCTGATGTTGTCTCAATTCAGTCAGTTGGAATTCAGGTTATAGCCTAACATAACTGAAAGAGGATCTGTCTTTTTCTTTTTCATTCTTTTTTTGCTTATTTGTTTTTTACCAGGTAAAAAGCTCTGGAGCTGAACTGGCTGGGTTGAAATCTCCATCTGTTGTTGTCTGTGCAACTTAACTCTCTAAGCCTCAGTTTCTTCATCTGTAAAAATAAGGATAATAGCATCTCCATCATAGGTTTGGCATAAGAATTAAATTAGTTAATACATGCAAAACTCTTATGGGAAAAATATGACACATTTTAAGTTCCCACAGTATGATCATCATCATCATTATCATTCTTATCATTATCATTATGATTATCATACCATTGGGATTGTGATAGAATGCACAGTATGCTTTCATCAGAATAAAACTGTAGCTGGACCTTAATCCATAGATACTTATATATGGGTATTGCAGAGGCTGTTGGAGTGCTGCCAAGATCTCGGGAATCATTTTCATTGGTTTGCATCCCCAAATCTAGCTGTTGTAGGTGTTGCTGGTAACAGTCTTTTCTGGAGGGTTGCTTATAGACAATTGGATCCATTTCTCCAAGGTTACCTGAGAGTTACATGCCTCCTGCTCAAACAGG
Organism: Rhinopithecus bieti; assembly: GCF_001698545.2. Taxonomy (NCBI): domain Eukaryota; kingdom Metazoa; phylum Chordata; class Mammalia; order Primates; family Cercopithecidae; genus Rhinopithecus; species Rhinopithecus bieti. Next base: position 57,460 of record NW_016804176.1, read on the forward strand.
CTGTATCTAATCACTGATGGATACGGTGTATAAAAGCCCAGGTTCCCTGCAACTCTAACAATGTGTCTAGGCAGGACAAATTCTATGGTACAGTTTATGCTTCAGATGGCCACATGGGATCAAGCTGTGGCTAAGCTATATCAGAAATCATCTCCTTACTAACTTGCTTTCCTTCACTATCCTGCTTCCCTCATTCCCATACAGAATTTTCCTGAGAGTATTCTTTTAATAGGCAACTGGCACACAAATCTCATCTCACACTCTGCTTCTGAACAACCTGACCTAAGAGAATGAAAAATATAAAAGACTCTATTTTCATTTGTGGTTTTATACAACCTTCTTTATTCAAATGTCATATGTTAATACATATGTGCTTGTGACACTGGATTAATTCCTTTTAACTTTTAGTTATCTATTTGATACATAGTTATATTCTTCCCTTCTATTTTATTTTTGCCTTAATTGTTGATTTTAACCTTTTCAAGTACATAAAACAATAATATAATTCAGAATTGTTTTCTTTTGTTTTTGCTTAGGATTATTTTGGCTATTCAGGCTCTTTTTTGGTTCCATATGAATTTTAGAAACTTTTTCTAATTCTGTAAAGAATGTTATTGGTAGTTTGATAGGAATAGCACTGAATCTATAAATTGCTTTGTTATGGCCATTTTCAAAATATTGATTCTTCCTATCTGTAAGCATGAAATGTTTTTCCATTTGTTTGTATCATCTCTGATTTCCTGCAGCAGTGCTTTATGCTCTTTTTAGAGAGCTTTCGCCTCTATGGTGAGCTGTATTTCTAGATCTTTTATCCTTTTTGTGGCTATTGGGAATGGGATTCCATTCATTATTTGGCACTCAGCTTGGATATTATTGATATATAAAAATGCTACTGAATTTTTTTTTTTTTTTTTTTTTTTTTTGGGGGGGGGGGCAGAGTCTCCCTCTGTCACCCAGGTTAGAGTGCAATGGCAAGGTCCTGGCTCACTGCAGCCTCCACCTCCGAGGTTCAAGCCATTCTGCCTCAGCCTCACAAGTAGCTGGGACTACAGGTGTGTGCCACCACACCTGGCTAGTTGTTGTATTTTTAGTAGAGACGGGGTTTCACTATGTTAGCAAGGCTGGTCTAGAACTCCTGACCTCAAGTAATCCACCTACCTTGGCCTCCCAAAGTGCTGGGAGCTACTGACTTTTGTACATTGATTTTGTATCCTGAAATGTTACTGAAGTTGTTCATTAAATCTAAGAGCTTTTGGGGATATACTCTCATATTTTCTAGGTATAAAATTATACCATCTGCAAACAGAGACAGTTTGATTTTTTTCTCTTCCTATTTGGATGCCTTTTATTTATTTATCTTGCCTGATTGTTCTGCCTAGGACTTCCATTACTATATTGAAAAGGTGCGGTGCAAGTGAGCATGCTTGTTTTGTTGTGGTTCTCAAGGGAAATGCTTCTAGCTTTTTCCCTTTCAGTATGATGTTGGCTGCAGGTTTGCCATAAATGGGTCTTATTATTTTGAGGTATTTTCCCTCAATGCCTAGTTTACTGGGGGTTATTTACATGAAGAGGTGCTGAATTCTATCAAAAGCCTTTTCTGCATCTATTGAGATTATAATGTGGTTTTTGTTTTTAGCTCTTTATGTGTGACAAATAACACTTATTGATTTGTGTATGTTAATCCAACCTTGCATCCTAGGGATAAAGCCTACTTGCTCATAGTGGATTAGCTTTTTGATGTCCTACTGGGTTGGGTTTGCTAGTATTTTGTTGAGGAATTTTGAATCTGTATTCATCAAGGATATTGGCCTGAAGTTTTTCTTTGTTGTTGTGTTTTTGCCAGGTTTTGGTATCAGGATGATGCTGGCCTCATAAAATGAGTTGGGGGGAGTCACCCCTCCTCAATTTCTTGGAACAGTTTCAGTAAGAATGGTACCAGCTTGCCCTTATTCATGTGGTAGAATTCAGCTGTAAATCCAACTGGACCTGGGATTTTTCTGGTTGGTAGGCTTTTTAGCTTTTTATTACTGATTTGACTTCAAAACTTATTATTGATCTGTTCACTGAATTTCTTTCTGGTTCAATACTGGAAAGTTGTATGTTTTCAGGAATTTATTGATTTCTTCCAAGTTTTCCAGTTTGTATGCACAGAAGTGTTCATAGTAGTTTCTGATGATTTTTGTATTTCTTTGGGGTCAGTGGTAATGTCCCGTTTTGTCATCTCTGATTGTATTTATTTGGATCTTCTTTTTTAATTAGTCTACCTAGCGATCCATCTATCTCATTTATTCTTTCAAATAATCAATTTCTGATTTTGTTAACTTTTTGTATGTTGTTTCACATCTTAATTTCATTCAGTTTAGCTCTGATTTTGGTTATTTCTTGTCTTCTGCTAGCTCTGGGGTTGGTTTGTTCTTGTTTCTCTAGTTCCTCTAGGTGTCATGTCAGCTTGTTAACTTGAGATCTTTCTGACTTTTTGATTTGGGCATTTAGCATTGTAAACTTTCCTATTAACACTGCTTTAGCTGTGTCCCAGAGATTCTGATATATTGTATCTTTATTTATATTAGTTTTTAAAAAATCTTGACTTCTGCCTTAATTTCATTGTTTACCCAAAAGTCATTCGAGAGCACGCTGTTTAATTTCCATGTAATTGTATGTTTTTGGGTGATCTTCCCAGTATTGATTTCTATTTTTGTTACACTTTTATTGGTCTGAAAATGTGGTTGGTATGATTTTGTTTTTTCTGAGAATTCTTTTATAGCTGATTGTATGGTTGATTTTAAAGCATGTGCCATGTGCTGATGAGAATAATGTATATTCTGTTGTTTTGGGGTGGGGAGTTCTGTAGATATCGGTTAGGTTCATTTGGTCAAGTGTTGAGTTCAGGTCTTGAATATCTTCATTCTTTTTCTGCCTTGATAATCTGTTCAATATTGTCAGTGGGGTGTTAAATTCTCCCACTATTATTACATGTTATCTAAGTCTCTTTGTAGGTATCTAAGAACTTATTTTATGAATCTGGATTATTTTATGAACTTATTTTATGCTCCTAGTTCGGTGCATATATATTTCAAATATTTAAGTCTTATTGAATTGAACACTTTGCCATTATGTAATACCCTTTTATGTCTTTTTTTAAAAATCATTGTTGGTTTAAAATCTCTTTTGTCTGAAATTAGCATAGCAACTTCTGCTTTTTTTTTTTTTCCATTTGTCTGATCGATTTTTCTCCATCCCTTTATTTTCAGCCTAAGGATGTCATTGCATGTGAGATGGGCCTCTTGAAGTAGCACAGAGTTGGGTTTTTGTTTTTTCTTTTTAATCCAACATGTCACTCTGTGCCTTTTAATATGGACATTTTGCCTATTTACATTCAAAGTTAATATTGATATGTGTAGATTTGATCTTGTCATTGTGTTGTTAACTAGTTACCATGCTGACTTGATGGTGTAGTTGCCTTATAATGCCAATGGTCTATGTATTTAAATATGTTTTATTGGTGGCTGGTAACGGTCTTTTGTTTCCATGTCTAGCACTCCATTAAGGACCGTATAAGGCAGGTCTAGTGGTAACCAATTCCTTTAGTATTTGCTTACCTAAAAAGGTTCTTATTTCTTCTTTTCTTATGAAGTTTAGTTTGTCTAGGTATGAAATTCTCGGTTAGAGTTTCTTTTCTTTAAAATAATGCTGAATATATTAATAGGTTCCCAGTCTCTTCTGACTTGTAAGGTTTCTGCTGAAAGGTCTGCTTGTGGCCTGATGGGGTTCCCTTTGTAGGTGACCTGCCCCTTCTCTCTAGCTGCCTTTAATATTTTTTCTTTCATTTCGACCTTAGAGAATCTGATGACCATCTTGGGGATGGTTATCTTATATAGTATCTCACAGGGGTCCTCTCCATTTCCTAAATTTTAACATTGGTCTGTCTAGCAAGGTTGCAAAAATTTTCACGGACAATATCCTCAAATACGATTTGCAAGTTGCTTGCTTTCTCTCCCTCTCTTTCAGGGACAACAATGAGTGGTAGACTTGGTCTCTTTTCATCATTCCATATTTCTCAGGGATTTTTGTTAATACCTTTTATTCTTTTTTATTTATTTTTGTCTGACTTAGTTTGGAGAACCACTCTTTGAGCTCTGAAATTCTTTCCTTAACTTGGTCTATTCTGCTGTTAATATTTGTAATTATATTATGAAATTCCTGTAGTGTGTTTTTCAGCTCTATCAGATCATTTGGTTCTTTCTTAAAATGGTCATTTCCTCTTTCAACTCCTGTATTATTTTATTGTAATCCTTAGATTCTTGGATTGGAGTTTGACTTCCTAATGAATCTTGATGATCTTCATTCCTATCCAAATTCTGTTTCTATTCTATTTCTGTCATTTCAGCCTGGTTAAAAACCATTGCTGGGGAACTAGTTTAGCTGTTTGGAAGAAAGAAGGCACTCTGGCTTTTTGAGCTGCCAGAGTTCTGGTGCTGGTTCTTTCTCATTCATGTGGGTTGGTGTTTCTTTAACTGTGATATTATTTCAGTATAGTAAGTTGGTTTCTTTTCTGGATGTTTTCAAGAGGCTAAGGCTTTGTGTTGGGTCTTTATTTGTAGCAAAATTCTTGTCCTTGGTTTCACAGTGGGGGACATATTAGCAGAATATTTTTGGTGTTGATGTTTGGCCTGTGATCCAATAGGTGGCACTTAAGCTTAACAGCCAAGCCAGTAGGCTCTTGCTCAGCCTCATAACTCCTCTATATTTCCTTATGTGTGCAGCTGTGCTGTCTCTCTCAGTGATCCCAGGGTGTGGGTTCCTCTGCAACTCTGGGACTAGCTGCAGGTCTTGGCTTAGCCCTCCTGGGCTGCACACCGCAGCCCTGGGGTGAGCTCAGGCTTTATGTTCCTTCTCAAGTTTGAGAGCAGTTGGGGTAGGGACCTTTGTAGTGGCCATGGCAGAGGACCTTTCACTTGTGTCTTGGGGGTCCACCCAAAGAAAGGCAGAGCCACTACCAGTTGGGGTGATCAGCCCGGGGTGGGGCAGCTGTGTTGTGGGCCCAAGTTAGGGGGGCCGGTCTAGTGATGAGCATGGGGGCAGGGGGCTCAGGGGAAGACAGACAGACTGTCCGCTTCTCTTTAGGGAAGCTGTGGTGTGAGTAAAATTTTCAGGTTTCTTGTTCCTTTCCTAGTCTGACGGCAACAAGGGCAGTACTGTTAGTGGTGGAAGGTATCCAAGTTACTGGCAGCAAATCCCTGTGAGTCTGCGGCAACCTCAATTCTTGCCTCCTCGGAATAAAAAATTCAAACGAGGGACATAAAGTGGAAAAAGGGACTGAGGCAAGTTTCAGAGCAGGAGTGGAAGTTTATTAAAAAGCTTTAGAGAAGGAAAGAAAGGAACATGCACTCGAAAGAGATCCAAGTGGTTGACTTAAAGTACAAGTGCCCTGTTTAACTGTGTTCCTAGGACTTTATAGGCTGGCCCACCTCTGGTGTCTTGTACCTTTTTCCAGTGATTCTTCCCTTAGGCTGGGCTGCCCACACGTGCAGTGCTCTCCTTGCCCTTGGGAAGTGAGCACATGCAGTAGGTTTAGGAAGTTGTATTCATGCCCATCTGAGGCTTTCTTCCCTTTTCTGGTGGAGCGCCCTTGGAAGGTCATACTCCACCATTTTGTCATAATGCTCACTTGCCCAATACCTGAGATTTTATTGGAAGTCCTTTTTGCTTCTCCCATGCGCCTGCATTCAATTAACACTTTAATGTTAACAGCTGTGGATCAACAGGAGGTTGTGTCTCCCTGGCACCAGCTGCTGAATTATCATTTTTAGAGAGGCAACATGATCATTGTTGAAAATCACCTGATGCCTGACATTCCTGGTTAGTGGGGAGCCCTCTCCTGCCCCACTCATGCCTGTCTAACTACCTGCAACATTCCCCCCTCAAGAGCCCAAGCTGGGGAAAAATGGACAAAGGTCAATCTTCTGTAACTGCTTCCTGCTGACAGAAGAACAGTGGTGATTCTCTGGGCCTTGGCCTCTTGCTGCTGTCAGGGCAGGAGATTGACTCTATGGGTTGGTAAAAGCAGTATCTAGTTAGGTTCAAGGGAGTCAGGGGCAGGATTTTACCTCCTTCCTGTCACATTGATGGGCAGCCTAGGGGTCCCCTGTAGAAGAAGGGTGCCTCTTGAATATTGAAAGGATGGTATCCCTCACTGAGGATCATCCAGAACTTCATGGCTGGAAAGTGAGAGGAGACACATCAGGTTATTAGATTTAGAATACATGAATCAAAAAGGAGCAAAAGTCAGAGAGTAACAAGTGGTCCTAAAAAGGGAAGAACCCAGGAGAACTATTTCTAGGTTGCTTCCCAATCTAACTAACCCTGAGAGACTCATTCCCATAACCTGGAGGTATGATTTAAGAGGAGTTTGATGTTGTCTTGTACTTTTCTTGATTGATTTACCCAAAAACAATACCTTTCATCCAAGGCTAAGCAAATTCCTCCCTGTGCTGCCATTAACATATCTAGTCCTTGATTATTTTACTTATCTTAAAACCCAAGGATCCTTTTATATTTGTGGCCAATCAGTTCACCAGTGTCTCCCCACTAACTGGACTAGAATTTCTACCATAGGCTATGTATCCCCTGACATCTTTATAGTCCCTGACAACGTCTCTCTTCAATCCACAGGTAGCCCATCCTGCCCAGGCTGAAAAGGCCTATACAATTAATTACTCTTGTGGAATTTGTGTTTCATCCCAGGGAAACACAGAGCCACTACCCGTGGGAATGCTCAGTTGGGGATGCGGGTTGCTCTGGGGTCCCAAGCCAGAGGCACTGTCTGGTGATGAGCAGGCAGTCGGGGCTTATGGAAAGGACGCAGCTCCACTCCATAGATGGCTTCAGTGTGTTGCATTTGCCAGCAATGCAACCAGTTCCTTTGTTCCTTCCCTGGCTGAAGGCCAATACATGCAGTGTCACTGCAGCCGCAATGGGAGAGGGTATGTGGGTTGACTCTGGGATTTTGTCCCCAGAGAAATGGAGAGTGGACGCCGACTGAAGGGTTCAGGCAGGGGCAGAGTGCTGGGGCACCCACCCAGTGAAGAGTAACAGGGGGAGGGACCTGCATGGAAAACT
>NW_016804176.1:68201-123890 GCF_001698545.2 Rhinopithecus bieti
TGTTCAGTGCTTCCTTCTGGAGCTCTTGTAAGGTAGGTCTGGTAGTGACAAAATCTCTCAGCATTTGCTTCTCTGTAAAGGATTTTATTTCTCCATCACTTATGAAGCTTAGTTTGGCTGGATATGAAATTCTGGGTTGAAAATTATTTTCTTTAAGAATGTTGAATATTGGCTCCCACTCAGGGGGTTTCTGCTGAGAGATCTGCTGTTAGTCTGATGGGCTTCCCTCTATGGGTAACGCGACCTTTCTCTCTGGCTGCCATTAACAGTTTTTCCTTCATTTCAACTTTGGTGAATCTGACAATTACATGTCTTGGAGTTGCTCTTCTCGAGGAGTATCTTTGTGGCATTCTCTGTATTTCCTGAGTTTGAATGTTGGCCTGCCTTACTAGGTTGGGGAAGTTCTCCTGGATGATATCCTAAAGAGTGTTTTCCAACTTGGTTACGTGTTCCTCCTCACTTTCAGGCACACCAATCAGACGTAGATTTGGTCTTTTCCCATAATCCCATAGTTCTTGAAGGCTTTGTTGATTTCTTTTTCCTTTTTTTCTTTAGACTTCTCTTCTTGCTTCATTCCATTCATTTGATCCTCAATCACTGATACTCTTTCTTCCAGTTGATTGAGTGGGTTACTGAGGCTTGTGCATTTGTCACTTATTTCTTGTGTCATGGTTTCTGTCTCTGTCAGTTTGTTTATGGCCTTCTCTGCATTGATTATTCTAGTTATCCATTCTTCCATTCTTTTTTCAAGACTTTTAGTTTCTTTACGCTGGGTACGTAATTCCTCCTTTAACTCTGAGAAGTTTGATGGACTGAAGACTTCTTGTCTCAACTCATCAAAGTCATTCTCTGTCCAGCTTTGATCCATTGCAGGTGATGAGCTGCGTTCCTTGGGAGGGGGAGATGCGCTCTTATTTTTTGAATTTCCAGCTTTTCTGCACTGCTTTTTCCCCATCTTTGTGGTTTTATCTGCCTTTGGTCTTTGATGATGGTGACGTACTGATGGGGTTTTGGTGTGGGTGTCCTTCCTGTTTGTTAGTTTTCCTTCTAACACTCAGGACCCTCAGCTGTGGATCTCTTGGAGATTTCTTGAGGTCCACTCCAGACCCTGTTTGCCTGGGTATCAGCAGCAGAGGCTGCAGAAGATAGAATATTGCTGAACAGCGAGTGTACCTGTCTGATTCTTGCTTTGGAAGCTTCGTCTCAGGGGTGTACCCCGTCGTGTGAGGTGTGGGGTGTCGATCTGCCCCTCGTGAGGGATGTCTCCCAGTTAGGCTACTCAGGGCTCAGGGACCCACTTGAGCAGGCAGTCTGTCCGTTCTCACATCTCAGCCTCCATGTTGGGAGATCCACTGCTCTCTTCAAAGGTGTCAGACAGGGTCGTTTGCAACTGCAGAGGTTTCTGCTGCTTTGTTTGTTTGTTTGTTTAGCTATGCCCTGTCCCCAGAGATGGAGTCTACAGAGACAGGCAGGCCTCCCTGAGCTGCTGTGGGCTCCACCCAGTTGGAGCTCCCCAGCAGCTTTATTTACCTACTTAAGCCTCAGCAATGGTGGGTGCCCCTCCCTCAGCCTCCTGCTGCCTTGCAGTTAGATCTCAGACTGCTGTGCTAGCAATGAGGGAGGCTCCACAGGCGTGGGACCCTCCTGGCCAGGGGGGGGATATGATCTCCTGGTGTGCTGTTTGCTAAGACCCTTGGTAAAGCACAGTATTGGGGTGGGAATTATCCGATTTCCCAGGTGTTGTGTGTCTCGGTTCCCCTGGCTAGGAAAAGGGATTCCCTTCCCCCTTGCACTTCCCAGGTGAGGCAATGCCTAGCCCTGCTTCAGCTCTCGCTGGTCGGGCTGCAGCAGCTGACCAGCACCAATTGTCCGGCACTCCTCAGTGAGATGACCTCAGTACCTCAGTTGAAAATGCAGAAATCACCGGTCTTCTGTGTTGCTCGCGCTGGGAGTTGGAGACTGGAGCTGTTCCTATTCGGCCATCTTGCCCAAAGTCCAACTGGCCACTTTTCTATAAGGCATATGTGGTGTTCTTGGGGCTTCTGTGAATCTTTAATCACTTAGCTCCTTCCTGAGGGCAGTACAAGCAGGTGGTGCAGAGCAGCAAAAATTGCTGACCCGCCTGCTACCACAGGAAGCTCTTCTCGGAGAAGTGCAGAGCTGCTACCAGCCAAGATCTGAGGCAGGGGTGGGGTGGCTGGCATCCCGGGTCAGAAGGCCCTGCTGAGTGAGGAATATCAGGGGCATGGACCCACGTGGAAAACAGCCTGGCCACTTTCTGTAAGATAGCTGCACTGTGACAGGGGTCTGCTTTAAGTCCTTAATCACTTTGCTCCTTCCCAATCCTGAGAGTAGTAGGGGTGGGAGGGAAGGAGCAACAAAGATGGCAAACTCTGCTTGGGGAAGTGCAGGGCTGCTACTGACTGGAGAACTCAGGTGGAACTGAGGTAGCCATGTTAGGGTTCCAGGTCAGTGGGCCTTGTCTGGCAAAGTGTAGTGGAGGCGGACCCTGCAGTACCTTCTCTCCTTGCCCCGTGCATTTAGCCCCTATCTTGGTGGCATGTGAGGAAACCTGGCCTACCCTATTGCTGGAGCTGCAGCAGCTGATGTTGGTGTGGAATCCAAGGACACCAGGACTCCATGTATTCCTGCACAGCAGCTCTACCCAGACTCCACGTAGCTCTCCATGACAGTCTGCAGGCCCTGGTGAAGTGAAGATTGCACAGGAGCTCCTGAGCCCAAGGTTGCCATGGTCCATGGCAGAAGACTGGGTTCTCAGGGGCTCTCACTCACTCTCCATTTGCGAATGGTAGGGAGCCACCCCTCACTCTACATGAATCCTGGGTGAGTAGCTGTCCTGTCTTGCTCCTCTCTGTTCTCCATGGGTCACATTACTTCCTTAATGAATCCTAGTGTGTCCACCTGGATGATCGAGTTGAGGAGCTAATATTTACTCACCACACTTTCTTCTCTCCATGACGGCAGCACACACTAGCTGCTTCTACCACCTTGAACCCAACCCCTGTTTACAATATTACAGAATTTATTTGTATAGAAGTACTATGTTTACAACAAAGTTGAGTGAAAGGTGCAGAGATTTCCCATATATTCCCTTCCTCTACACTTGCATAGCTTCCTCCATCCATCACCAGTATGGTACATTTTTTTTACAACTGATGAACCTACATCGACACATCAGTATCACCTAGAGTCCATAGTTTACATAGAATTACTTGTTGTTGTACATTCTATGAGTTTGAAAACACTTATGACATATATCAATTGTAGCATTATATAGAGCAGTTTCATGGCTCTAAAAATTCTCTATGCTCTATGCCTATTTATCTCTCCCCAAAACTCCTGGCAATCACTGATCTTTTCACTATCTCCACAGTTTTTTATTTTCTAGAATATCATATAGTTAGAATCAAATAATATGCAGCCTATTCATATTGCCTTCTTTGACAGAGTAATACATATTTAAGCTTCCTCCACGTCTTGTTATGACTTAATAGCTCATTTCTTCTTACCTCTGAATACTATTCCATTTTCTGGATATTCCACAGTTTATTCCTCCATTCACCCACTGAAGGCCATCTTGGTTGCTCCCAAGTTTTGGCAATTATAAATAAAACTGCTATAGACATTTGTGTGCAGGTTTTGTGTGAACATACATTTTAACTCTTTTGTAAACACCAAAGACTGTAATTACTGGATCATAGAGTAAGAGTAGGTTCAATTTTGTAAGAAAATGCCAAACTGTCCTCCAAAATTGTTTTATCACTTAACATTCTCACTAGCAATGAAAGAGTTCCTGTTGCTCCATGTCCTAAGCAACATTTGCTATTGTCATTATTCAGGATTTAGGCATTCTAATAGGTGTGTTGTGATATCTCGTTGCTGTTGGAATTTGCATTTCCCTGATGGCATATTATATGAAGCCATCTGTATCTGCCATCTGCATATCTTCTTTGATGAGGTGCTTGTTGAAGACTGATATAGTTTGGATATTTATCCCCACCAAATCTCATGTTGAAATGTAATCCCCAGTGTTGGAGGTGGGACCTAGTGGGAGGTGTTGGAACCACGGGGGCAAGTTCTTCATGAATGATTTTTATCATCTTCTTAGTGATGCTTAATATTTCTCACTCTAACTTCACATAAAATCTGGTTATTTAAAAGTCGGTGGCACCTCCCCCACCAACTTTCTCTCTCTTGCTCCTGCTTTTGTCATGTAATGTGCTTGCTCCAGCTTCACCTTCCATCATGAATAAAACCTTCCTGAGGCCTTCCTGAAAGCCAAGTAATGTTGGTACCATGTTTGAATGGCCCACAGAAACATAAGTCAATTAAACTTCTTTTCTTTATAAATTACTCAGTCTCAGGTATTTGTTTATAATAATGCAAGAACAGCTTAATAGAAGATTTTGGGCCCATTTTTAAATCAGTAGTTTGTTTTCTTATTGTTGAGTTTTAAGAGTTCCTTGCATATTTTGGATAACAGTCCTTTTTCAGATATGTCTTTGCAAACATTTTCTCCCAGTCTACGACTTCTCTTTTATTCTCTTGACTGCATCTTTTGCAGAGTCAAATTTGAATAAAATTCAGCTTATCAATTCTTTCATGGATTATGCATATATCTAGTTGAATAGATTGCTGCTACCATTATTTTGAATAAGCTGTCTCTTAGATTGAGAAAATAAAATTTAAATTTTACCTTTACTTATTCCTTCTCTTATGCTCTTTATATAGATCTGAGTTTCTTTTCCTTCTCTCTAAGGAATTTTATAAAAATTTATTGCAAGGGAGACCTACCAGCAACAAATTTCCTCAATTTTTGTTTGTTTGAAGGAGAAAGTATTTCTCCTTCACTTTTAAAGGATAATTTTGAAAAATGCAGAATTCTAGGTTGGTGTTTTTTTCTCCCAACACTTTCAATATTGTATTCCATTCTTCTCTTGCTTGAAATTCCTGAAGAGAAGTCAAATGTCATTCTCATCTTTACTCTTCCATAGGTAAAGGGTTTTCTCCCTCCGACTTCCTTCAGTGTTTTCCTTTATTTTTGATTTCCTGTAGTTTGAAAATGACATGTCTAGATGTAGTTTTGTTGTTGTTGTTGGCAGAGAATACTATGAAATCAAATGTATACACAAGAAATATATTTTTTCTTTTTTCTTTTAATATTTTATTGCATATGTTTATGATATATGATATTGGTGTTTTGATATAAATATACCATTACATGTAAGCTGCACCTTTTATAGTTGCCTCATGGTTCTTGAATTGTTTGGCCTTTTTTTTTCTATTTTTTCAGTTTATAGCCAATAATAGAAGTGCCCCTCTTGGCTGACTACGCACAATCTAAAGCTAATTCCCACTTTCTTGAACCCACTCTAAAATTACCTATGGTGTGCTTTCTTCATTACTGAAATGAGTAAACCAAACTTGTTTCAATGGCATCTGTGTTCATGGTGGTCTTTAGCTGGAGGTAAATGACAAACAAAACTTCAAAAGTACATAAAATACAATAATGTTAACTGTGGCAATGTTTAAATAACAAAATACTGTAAAGCAAACTAAAGGTCCATCCTTTGGGAACTGAAAAGAAATTTTAGTACTCCCTTTTAAGGGAATACTGTGTACCTTTTCAAAAGAATAAGGTATAGCTGTATGTGCTGATATGAAAAGATCTCTAAATTATGAAGCAACAAAGCCAAGTGCAAAAAAATGTGGACATTATAACTCAATCTTTATACATCTTTAAATGCTGCATAATACCTTTTGCTGTTCCCAACTGCCTTTTAGAAGAAGCAGAAGAAGGAAGCAGAGAAGAAGAAGATCTTAGAAAGAAAACAAAGGAATATATTTGCCTTTTCACTTTCTACAGAGGCCCTATGTTAACACAATTCAATAAGAATTTACTAGACACCTGCTAGACTCAAGATATTATGCTAGGTCACATAGGAAAAGAACAAGATAGGATCCTTGTCATTTAGGTACATATGATTTGGAAGTGGAAAATATATGTTAAAAATGAGACAATCTGGAATACGATAAACTAAAATAAAAATGCAGAGTTCATGGATATAGAGTAAGATTTATTCCATTTGGGGCATCACTGAACATTTTATAGAGAAATGGAATTTGAGCAGGACATTGAAAACAGAATAAAATCAGGGTTAATGGTGATAGAGAAGAAAATAAAGGTGAAAATTAATGGACATAGGAAAAGCATTGTGAGTGCTCTGGAAATGAGCACTTCAGTTACACAGTACCTGACACATTGCTACACACAATACATATGTGTTGAATAAACAAAATGTGGAAATGAATTAATGCTGTACAAAAAAAAGAAAAGTGGTCAAGGTAAGTTTGCCCACTCCTACCAAAATGATATGAATAAGAACAACAACAAAATATTGTTCTTTAGTTGTGAATTCAGCTAAGCATTTTTGAAGGGTTTATATTTGTTTTCCAGTGTTCCCTTGAAGAATTCATGTTTTGCAATTTTAAATTATTGCTACTGTCCAAGGAGTTTGAGTCAGATAATTAATGGGTACTGTTAGGAAATAAAACCCTGTGGCATAAATTTAAAGTTTCACTTATTTTTGAGGCAACTTTAGAATCACCTGACTTATGAGAACACACAGGTCAAGTCTTTCCCACCTATCCCCAAAGAGCATAGGGCAGGCAGAGCCTGTATGTTCAATATTTGTCAGGTAAAAACAAATATAATCAAAATCCAGGGCCTTTGTCCACAGAATCACTTTTGTTGTGCTCTGTAAATTAATCATTTATGTGATGACAGCATGAATAATCCAAAAGCTTAGTTCATTTCCTATCAAATAGAGTAATAATGATGTTTGAAAAATGAACACAATAATATTTGATGTTTAATAATCAGTCTTATCAAATTTCCCATAGATTCTGGAACATCTAGTAATAGAGGAATTATTTCTAAAGGGGACAGAAATTGTGGCAGCCTTGTCTACTTTATTGACATTAATGGTACCGGAAAAACCCATTGCAGTGCCCAGCCAAGCCACTTCCTCTCTATCATGTCTCTGGACTTTTAACCTAGCACATTCACACCGGAAGACTCAGGACCACATAACAAGCCATAGTGAACACTGAGTCCCCAGCTCAGGGTATTTCTGGAGTTTGCCACTGCACTGTAATATTTGCCAAGCAGAGGCAGAAGCTTCTCACAAATAGTACATTCCATTTCTTCCTCCCGTAGGAGCCCCTAAGCAACCCTTAGTTCATGACCTGCTTGCTTTTTGCTGATCTCTTTCTGTCACCAAGAGATTAGGTAACACTGTCTCTCAGCTATACGCTCTCTGACTCCCCAGACGAGGTGCAGAACTTCTGCATGCAGCCCAGACATGGTTAGTCTGTTTATGCTGTTATAACAAAATACCTGAAACTGGGTAATTTACAAGCAATAGGTATATAGATCTAGAGGTCAGGAAGCCCAAGATCAAGGCACCGGCAGTTGGGTGTCTAGTGAGGGCCAGAGATCTGGCTCCAAGATGGCACCTTGAATGCTGTGTCCTCACATGATGAAAGGGATAGAAGGGCAAAAGGGCCTAGCTGGTTACCTCCAGTCCTTTTATGATCACATCCTGTTCATGAGGGCTATGCTTTCCTAATTTAATCACCTCTTAAAGGCCATACCCCTTAATACTATCATATTGGTGATTAAGTTTTAACATAATGAATTTTGGGGCACACACTTAGACCATAGCACCAGTATAATCCAAGATCTAGAAAAATATGATTAAAAGTGTCCTGGTTGGTCTATACAAGGCTACCTAAAAAAAGAGAGGAGGGCCAGAGAGGCGTCCTCATTCTTAAGAACCATTTGAATATGACAGCCAAGAACGCGAGAGAAACACCTGGGAACATCTAAGACTGCATGTCCCCAGTATAGGAAACCAAATATTTTGAAAAAGAGTATCAAGACAAGCACAGTGACCCATGTAGTACACCTGGGTTTCACCCAACTGGTTTAGAGGCTTAAGCAGTGGCTTTGAAATGTAGTTATATATGTGCTAGCATGTTTTTTCCCAAATATACATGCCTGGGCTTACCTAGAAAAGTAACCTGGATCTCTGATAATGGAAGGTAAGTAATTTGTATTTTCAGAAAACTTCTCAAAAGATTTGATTGTTGTTCCTGCTTAAGGACTGTACTTGAGTAAACTAGAGGTATCGAATATAAACATGATGATTGGTAGCTTTATCCATCCTCCTGGGGGAATAGTCTGGATTGTGTTTCCCAGTAGAAGGATGAGTGCCTATATCATTTGGATTGCTTTGCAAGGGAGTAGGAAGAAAAGGCAAAAGTGGGGAGAAAAGTAGCTTACCACTGGGATGCCCTGCATAGAGTTAGGTATTGAAATTATAAGGCTCCAGGACAGATCTTTCTCTGTGTGCCAGGGTTGAATTGAGTGGCGGGGAAGCAAGGGAATGGTCATTTGTGTAACCCCAGTTTATAATTCCCTCTAGATTACAATGGTAAATAAAAGTTTATTTCAGTGGTTTAGGTTAACAAAGGCTTTCTTTATGGTGGTGGCAGGGATTCTGTAGCTATCACTAGTGACAATGATATTATATAACAGAGCTTCTAATATTTTTTCTATGTCCATTCCTGGGCCACAGATACTAAGGAAGCTAAAGTGACCGTGAAAGCTATACCAGGCGACTTGCTTTGGGAAAGATGTCTCCACATTGGTGTGGGAAAACTGATTCACAGAATTGTGGGGTTCTTACAAGCTGTCCCAAGCCATTCAGTTATCTTATATCTTCTTGGTTTAAAAAGGTGCTTTTTTCTTTTTTTAAAAAATCTATCAATAAAATTTGAGGTGGTATCCGTTAGTTATTCGCCTACGTTCAAGGTGGCAGCAGTTAGTTACTTGCTCACATTCTTGCCACTTGGTTTTTGAAGAAAGTCAGTCTCAAATAAAATGTTTTCACACATATAAATATTTTTAGACAAATATTTATTAGCAAAGATAATGGTTAAGAAATCCATTCTGTAAGCCTGATGAAGTTCCATTTCTTTGTCCTTTAAGATGCTCCAAGTATACCAGAGGTACCAGAGGTTCATGAGGCAGTTCCCAAGTGTGGGCCTTCTAGTGGGCATGAGACAAATAGATATTCCCAAACCAATGAATGGCTGGACACAAGATCTATTAAGGAGCAAGTCTTGGGTGTCATTCGTAATGGGTTCAGAATACAAGACTTCGTATATCCTTACATTTACATCATGGAAAATTGAGAAAAATTCTAATTTCAGTAATGAGAGTTACATGTAGCTTCTATTGTTGAAAACAAGACATTATTTTTAGCAATAATATCCATTTTTTTACTTTCAGTATGTTAAATAGATAAGTATAGGTTATCTTCATATGGATTAATCAACATATGGATTGCCGTATCAATGTATGGTTTAATCAACATATAATTGCCAACATGGGTTATGGTACTTGATACAATGCTGGCTGACCACTCCCAGACAGTGCATTCTTGATCACATGCTAACCGACTGCCTGCAGATATACAACTTAAACTAAGGCCATATATATCATATTGTCTAAAATAAAGCATTTTTAAAATAAATTGCCTATATTGATATAGGAGTCTTTTTTTTTTTTTTCCAGTGAAGCATATACCTACAGACCTAGGATGGAGGCTTACTTTACTCAGGACACTGATAGACTTATAACTTTTCCTATAAAATCATGTGACCTAAAAATGATCCACTAAAAATAATAATTATAATGCTATTAACATTTATATATATATATATTTTTTTAACTACAATACTACTTAGCATTTATCAAGAATATTATATTTCAAACACTGTGCTAAATATTTTACATCTACTTTCTAAATTATTACAGCAACCCATGAGGAGTACTTTTAGTTCCATTTTGCAGAGGAAGAAATTGAACCAAAGAAAGAATAACATAATTTGACCAGCATCACACAGAGAGTATTTCACAGAAGGAGTCCAATGCCCAGACTGTTTTGTATTACTCTGTTGCCTCAAGGAAGTGTGTGTTGTTTTCTTCTAAGAAAACTTTCCTTTTCTAAATAGTTCCTACTTTCCTTTTCTAAAATAGTTCTCAAATCTGGTCACCTCTCTGAGTCTTTACTCCCATTATCCCTGTCCAAGCCACCATCCTTTCTTCTGTATAAATTATTGTTGTTTTAATTAAAGCCTTCACAGGCTGAAGATTATTACTGACAATGTTAAAACTTGTATTATTCTTGTGAATGACACTTTTTCTATAATATTTTCTAATTAATTATTGATTGGTTATTTAAAAGCATTTGTTTTTGTATTGTCCTATAATGTTTTATCTTACTAAACCCTGCTATCAATCTAGTGCTTTCTATTGATTCAATTAGACCTTCTAAGTAGACAATAAAATATTTGTCAATCAATTTTAACATCTTATTTCATTTAAAAAATGTACTGTATGCGGATCAGCAACTGCGTTCAGTAAAGGGCCAGATAGTACTATTTTAGGTTTCTGAGACATATTGCCTGTATGTCAACTATTCAACTTTGCCATTATAGTGCAAAAAGTAGCCATAGATAATATGTTAATAGATGGCCATGGCTATGTTTATTTTTTTATTTATTTATTTTTTTGAGACGGAGTCTCGCTCTGTCGCCCAGGCTGGAGTGCGGTGGCCGGATCTCAGCTCACTGCAAGCTCCGCCTCCCGGGTTTACGCCATTCTCCTGCCTCAGCCTCCCGAGTAGCTGGGACTACAGGCACCCGCCACCTCGTCCGGCTAGTTTTTTGTATTTTTTTAGTAGAGACGGGGTTTCACCATGTTAGCCAGGATGGTCTCGATCTCCTGACCTTGTGATCCACCCGTCTCGGCCTCCCAAAGTGCTAGGATTACAGGCTTGAGCCACCGTGCCCGTTTAAACAGAACTACTTACAAAAACAGGTAGGGGGCCAGATTTGGCCTACAGGCTGTAGTTTGCAACCCATGACTAGAACCTCCAGAAAAGCATTGAATACTATAGTGATGGTGGGCATCATCATTATCTTGTTTCAGACTACAGTGGGCATGCTCCAGTGTTTTCATATTAAGCATGATTTATGTTTTGATAAAAAGACTCATTATTACAGTAAGGAATTTTCTTTTTTTCCTAGCTTATTATTTTGTTTTCATAAAACATTAACATTTTTACAAGATATTTTAGTACAATTTATAAACCTGAATAAAATGTTTTATTATTTTTATTTAACATGGTGAATTTTATCAATAATATTCCAACAGTGATTTACATTTATATTTATGAAGTACATCCAATTTGGTCAAGGTACATTGTACTTTCAATATACTGACACATTTGAGTTGCTAAATTCTTAAAGGCATTTGATTCTGTATTCCTAAGTGACACGACTCTGTTTTCTTCTTTTTTTTCCTCCTAGTCTTGTGGAGTTGTGGAATTATATTTTACTAGACTCAACAGTTAATTAATACATTTTCTCTCTTTTTTTTGTCCTAAAAAATTTTAGCTGCAAAGAAGCTATAATACCATCAAATAGTGATTTAATTATAAAGTCAGAACATATTAAAATAAAAATATAGACAACTATGAAAATGGTTTGCTCTTTGAAATATTTTAAATTATCCATAAAAATTATACGTGGTTTTGCTATCTTCCAGAAATGGTGACTAAAATAATACTAACTAAGCCTTCTGATGATGCTAGCTAAAAATCTAAATGAAACATTTAAAGCATATACTCGTAGAAATAATAAATAACTAACAACATTTTAAAAGTGAAAAGATTTAGGAGCAGCAGAATTCTGGTTGATAGCTATAAAAACTTGTAACATGCATCATACTTAATTCTGAAACACTGTGCATACATATCCCTCAAGATAAGGAACAACCAAGGATGCCTGTTATTCCCACTTTCAGTTCAGCATTGTCTAGAGTTCCTAGCCAACTTAGTAAGGCAGAAAAAAGAATAAAAGCATAAGGATGAAACAGAAGGTAACAAATATTGTGTTTAACAAATGCTATGACTATTTAGTTTTCAAGGGAAATTACGCATGAATTCGAATTAACAATACTAATAAGCAAAATTGCTAGATCCAAAGTTGATATCAAAATATAAATTGCATTTCCATATACAAGCAATAAATAAAAGAGAAATTTTGAAACAGCCACCAATTTTAGTAGATAATTTTAAAAAATTAAGAATAAATCTAACCAAGGATGAATAAGACCCTACTCAGAAACCTAAATACATAATTGAAGGAAATCAAAGACAACTAAGCAGAAGGGTATTCCGGGCTCTTGAATTTGAAGACTCACTATTATAAAACTATGAATTCCCTCGAGATTAATCTGTAGATTCAATGCGATATCAATTGAAATCTCAGCAGTTATTCTTGTGGAAATAGACACGATGATTATTAAATTTATGCGAAAATGCAGAGTGAAGACCAGTTCAGATAATCTCAAAGAAGGAAAATAGAAAACAATGGAGAAAGACTTATTTTACTAGATACTAAATATCACTCATAAAGATACAGAAATTAAAATAATGTGGAACTAGTACCAGATTAGACAAATTAGCCAATGAGATAGAAGACCGCCATCACCACCCCACAAAGACCTACAAATGTACAGCCACTTGATATATGATAATGGAGGCACTACAGAGCAGAAAGAGCAAAACATGTTATTATCTATAGATTGTACTGAGACATTTGGGTTTCTCTATGGGGAAAAATGAATCTAACCCTATCTTATACCACATAAAAATAAATCCTAAGTGATATTTGAATGTGAGAAGCAGCAAAACAGAATTTTTGGAGGATAATAGAGGGAAAGAGTTTTATTTTATAAAGTTAGGTGAAGATTGTATTAGAAGATAAACAAGCTATACTAATAATAAAGGAAAAGCATACATTTGATTATATTAAATTTTAAAACTTCCTTTCATCAAAAGATAACAGTAAGAATGTGAAATGGTAAACCAGATAGTGGTAGAGAATATTTGTGATGCATATACTTGACAGAAAGCTGTCACACATAATGTTCCTACAAATCAATAAGAACACAGAAACCAAGTAGAAATCTAGCGGAAAAATGCCAAAGGGACTTAAAAGGGATTTATTAAAAGAAAAGCAAAATCACTAAAACATCATATGAAAAGGTGTTCATTTTCTTTAGACATCAGAGAAATTCAAAATAAAACCACAAGAAAATGCTGTTGCCCCCTCACCGGGATGACTCAACTCGGAAGACTAAATATCAAGGGTAAGCCAGGTTGTGGAACAAGATTTAAAAAAAAAAAAA
This sequence comes from Rhinopithecus bieti, assembly GCF_001698545.2. Lineage (NCBI taxonomy): Eukaryota > Metazoa > Chordata > Mammalia > Primates > Cercopithecidae > Rhinopithecus > Rhinopithecus bieti. The sequence goes on from NW_016804176.1 coordinate 81,550, forward strand.
AAAAATGCATCTATGTGCTAAGAGACAAATACAAGAAAATTCATAGTGATGTTATTCATAACAGTAAAAATCTGTAAACAACTCTAACATCTGTAAGAAGTATAATAAACGAATGTGGCAACTTCATTTTATTTACTAGATGAACAAACTACATCTACATGGAGCAACATGAGAAAAATCTCATAAGCAACCCGAGAGAAATAAACCAAATAGAATATATATAAAGCATGAGTCCATTTATCTGAAGTTCAAAATCGAGTGATACTAGACAATACAGTTTAAGGATAAATTACTTAAGGGGTAAAGGTATAAAGAATAGCAAGTAACATGAGATACCTGATATACGATCTTTTCCTACTTATCCACTGGGCGTGTCACTAAAATTCTCATCGTCGTTTGTAAAATGAGTAATGTTATTTACCTCTCAAGACTGTTGTAACGGTAAAATGAGATACTGCGTGTAAAACTCTGGGTATAGAGCCTGGGGGTTTAGTTGGGAGTTTCAGTCTCTGAGGGGCCATTTGACTGCTATCCTTCAGAGTTCTGAATCAACTGATGTTGGAAAAGAATCAAAATATGAGCATAATGACTCATAAATCTAATAAACATGGTTAAACCACACTAAAGCTGCATATTCCCAGCTCTTTGGGAAAGGGAGTTTCCAGCGCCAAACTTAAAAAGTCCTTGGAGTTTTGTGAATGGGGAGAGAGAAAGTGCAGGCATAATGCTTCATTATTCCACCTCTAATGAAGAAACAGTGGCCAAAAGATATCAGAATCTTTCCGTTCCAACCATCAGATAAACCCATCCCCCTCCAATAGAGGAAATGTTATATCACTGAAGCCCCTCCTCTCATAGAAAGAGAAGGTTAGTTTCCCCTGAACACCTGATACATACTAAAGACTTACTGCTAAGATGATGATGAGGTTAATGATAATTTAAAAAATTAAAATAACCTGTACCCATTCAATAAAAGACCTGTAAGTTACAGCTCTACAGTTTAATTCCAAAACAATCTTAGGATCCAATTGGCAGAATATTTCACAAACACAAATGTTCTCATCATACCTTAAGAAAGAGCTTTGCACAATCGGTGTAAACAGTCATCTGGTGGTGCGCGTTCCAAGAAGGGGCCCTACTGAAAATAGCATCTTAACTCCCAGTCCAACAGCATATTGCTGTGTGTGTGATTGCTTTGGGTTTGAAGATCATGGCACTAGAAAACTCTTGTTGACAGGGTCACTAACAAGGTTCATTCTTTGCTGTAGTCACTTCCACTTGAAAGTTTTGTTAGTATACTAAGAAGTTAGACATTAGAGTGTTTTAGAATAAAAGGAGCCAAACCCAGGGGGGTGGTAAGCCTGAAGCTGAAAGCTGATGAAAGGAGAGAGCAGGAAAGTTTTGGAGCTTGGAAAGCTGCCTGTTGGGAAGTGTGAGGCCCAGGGGAGGACATCCTGCAGAGAATCCAGGGCAAAGGAGAAATGAAGGCGAACTTTATTTACTTCAAGGTTTGGCCAAGGGCTATTCCCACTTTGGATTATCAGGTTTTAATGCCTTGATGTTAATAATTATGTAACTTGTACATAGAATATAATTCCTCTATGAACCCAAGGAGGCAGAGCTTATGGCATGCCTGGTTTATAATGCACTGCTAGGAAATAAATAGAACCCTTAAGACCAAACACCTAATCTTTCCCAGAGATGGGTAATGGAATAACTGACTGGGTTACATGTCTATTTATGAGACATTTTGAAACATACATAGTGGGTTTAAATCCAAAAGGCAAATATAAACAGTTACGAATGTTTATATAAATGTGTGTTACATGTACTTTATTCAACCCACAGATTTGTAGGTACAAGAATGAAACAACAGCAACAGAGGATAAAAAAACAGCAAACCAAAACAATAGTAGATTTTATTTATTTGCTTGGGAACAGGCATTGTGAAGAAATTCACTCAATAGTTCTCTAAGAGGAAAACGTTAGTGTTTTTTAAGTGCTAGCATATGGACAGACATTCATGGTGCTTACACATCACGACATTAATTGAGACCAGTACTCTGGATAGAATAATGAGTCCCTACCTCTGTTCATAATTGGTTAAAATAAATCCCATTGTTTATTGGTCAGGAAAGGGTCTTCTGTTGGTTCCAGTGAAAATCTGGTGTGCTGGAGTAGCTCAACATTCACAGCCATTAATCAGCTTCAGCTGGTCAGAACCAGTTGCTTTGAAACACAACATTGGTTTTGATATCTCGTAGGAAAGCATGGTTGTAAGTAGATAACTTTCCCTATATACAGGTAATTGTGTCCTTGTGCTCCTTTTAATTCTGTTAGAAGAAGCCCCAGTCTAGATGGACATGTCTGCTTTATTTGTCATCCAGGACAGAATTCCCCCAAGCCTGTTCCCCACTGAAGAACCTTTCATTGTACCAAGGTCAGAACTTCATATTTTCCCTTGTTCCTGTCACTGTTACACCCCCAGGGACTGTTCTTCTTCCCAGAAACTTCACCTTGTTCCTACTGCCTGTCTGGAGTTAAATGAAGACAAGCATGATTAAAACCACCAGTAAGACAAGTTTAGAAAATGAACTTTTTCTTCATTTCAAGAATATGTACAAATGCTTTTGATATAATAGTAAGTTAAATAATAAGAAAAATTTCCATGATGTGCTTATTTCACATTGCATGTCTGTATCAAAACATCTCATGTACACCATAAATATATACACCTACTATGTACCTATAAAAATTAAAAATAAAAGTAAGAAAAAATTTATCAATGGTATGGTGTCAACTACATGGTAAAACAAACAAACAAACAAACAAAACTGGAAGGAATAAAACCCTGTAGTTAACAAGGTAAACCATGGTTTATTTGGGGTAGAAGAATAACATGTGACTTTCTTCTACTTTTTCATACTCCCCAACCCTGTCCCTTCTTTTAAAAAGTATGCTTAGTATTCTGGTAATCAGGAAGAGAAAATAACCTGATCCAAAAGAGTGAAGTCAATTCAGTGAAAATCGGTTGAAATATTATAATTCAGGATTTGGAATCTCATTTAATGATATTTATACTACATAATAGTAAAAGTTACAACAAAAGAAATTAACATTAATGCTTCTTTTTCTTAAATACATTTATATAGACTACTAAAGTAAAGATTTTTTCATATTTTTTTCAAATATGTGAAAAGAGGAAATTGCATTGCTGATTTTTATAGGTATTCTAGGATCTCAAGAGTTTTATTGGTCTTGGTAATGTTTTCATAGTATGGTTTGTCATCCTCATAGTTGTCTACATCCATCCTACTTTGGATATTTCACTCCGGGAAATAAATGTGTTATTTTTATCAACTCACCACAACCTCTTATGTGCTATCTATATTTGATACTGTAACACATATTTAGTTCCATTTTGGCCATTAAGGAGTCTCTATTTTCCACACCATCTTCACTCCTCTGCAGGGGTCCACAGTCTCCAAGAACTTACATCTTAGGCTCTAAAAAGTGGAGTTGTCTTAAAGACATAAGCTGTTTGAATAACCAAACCCAGTCTTTGGTCACAGGCAGGCCTTATTCCTATTGGACATTTAGTGGGCGATAGAATACTGTTGATCAATGGATGCCACTAGATCGGTGGTCTGGGTTCTGTTTTGCATCTGTTTTGCTCCCTGCCTCAGAAGACTCCTGGTGCCTTCCTGGAATTTGAAGGTCTCTCTGTCAACATGGTCTTTCTCCTCTCTACTTTCCTTAGAAAATTATTTTCATTCAGGCGAGGTATTCAGAAAACAAGATATTCAGAATACAAGACACTGTATTCTGTATATACATATACATCAGAATATTTCTGTTTTACACCCAGAGCAGTGACTTTTAAGAGCTAGGATTTGTCGTCTATGTTTTCCTAGTTATTCAGTGATCACTTTTTCACAACATCAACAAATGAAAGCTACAAAGAAAGTGTATATGCAGCTGAATCCCTCATTGCTTTGACCTTACTATTAGAAACTGCATAATGTATTGATCTGGCACCCCTCTCGGCCCCCTGCCTTGTAGTCTCACTTCTATTATGCAATCACAGTGGACCATTTGCAGCTGAGTATGCTGTGCCTTACATGCTTATATTCCTTCTTATTTGCTCTTCTTTTTACCAGAATGTTCTTCCCCTTTCTCATCTTGCAAACTTGAAAGCTCAGCTTCAATATCTTCCCCCAGAAAGCCTTTTCTGGATACCCATGCCTTTCTCTGGGATTCAGGAGCAAGAAGAAGGTCTATGAGGAGCTATAAAGGGAAGCTACAGCCACCTTGGTAACTAATCAAGTTGCTGGCCCAGCAAGTCTGAGTAGCTCAGCTGCAGAACAGGCTGATCCAGAGCCTGACCTCTGTAGGCTTCTCTCTTCACCAGAATGCCTCAGTGTCATGCTCCCATGTCACCTAGAGAGCCCTGTCTTTCTCTATGAATATGAACCGTGTTTTAGGGGCAGAGTCCCATGGACTGTCCTATCCCACTACGACCAGCCTAGGTGTACCACTCCATGAAAGAACAAGAACTCAGGGGATCATGTAGATTCTATTATTTCCCTGATTGATTGTTTACTAAATTTATCACTAATAAACTCTGTATTTCCATCACACGGTGGCTGTGGTATATATGCCTAGGTTTATTATGTGCACACCTAGCCTGTTGTAGTAATAACTTCATGCAGTTGTGTCCCCCACTAGATTGTAAGCTTCTTGAGGAAAGATAATGCTTTGACTTTGCATCCCTAGAGCCCAGCACAGTTCTTACACATAGTAGGTGCTCACAAGGTTATTGAATATCTCCTTTTATTTATTAAACTCAACATATATGTCTCTCATTTGACTTAGCCAATGAATACTCAGTGCTTTTGAATATCATTTTTGAATAAGGGTCAATTCCAGGAGATTAAAGTAATCTGTGTGGATAAGGGATGCTACTAAATGAAACTGGAAACTTCAGAGATGTCCCTAATTATATAGTTAATAATTTTTCATAAATTTATGTCCAAGAATCACTTTTCCTTAAAATTAATTACATGGTGCTGGTCCAGCCAAAATGACTTAATTGGGCCTATAACTGTGTGGCAGGGGCAGGGCTAGTTTTCTTCTTCTTTATTTAAGACAGACTGCTAAAGCTCAGATGGTTTTATCTAAGACAAAATACAGGGTCAGAGAGAGTGCAATACCAATTGGGAAAAATGTCTAACTAGCTTTGCCCATGAAACCCTCCTAGGCCTCCTAGGCCTCCAGGGCTGAGATGGGGGGTTGCTGCATAGGTCTCTGAAATGTCCTGGAGGCATTTTCCCAGTTGTCTTGGCTGTTAGGTATCGGCTCTTTTTTACTTATGCAAATTTCTGCAGCCTTGAATTCTTCCCCAGAAAATTGGTTTTTATTTTCTACTGCAAGATCAGGCTGCAAATTTTCCATAGTTTTATATTCTGCTTCCCATTTATATATATGTTCTAGTTCCAGGTCTGTTCTTTGTTTATGCAAATGAGTTTAGGCTTTTAGAAGCAGCCATGCTACATCTTGAATGCTTTGCTGCTACATCTTGAATGCTTTTTTGCCAGATATCCTGAATCATCTCTCTCAAGTTCAAAGTTCCATAGATCTCTAGAGCAGGGCACAATGCCATAAGTTTGTTTGCTAAAGCATAGCAAGTGTGACCTTTACTCTAGCTCTCAATAAGTTCCTCATCTCCATCTGAGACCTCCTCAGTCTGGACTTCACTGTCCACATTACTCTCAACGTTTTGATCACAACAATTCAACAAGTCTCTAGGAAGTTCCAAACTTTCCTAAATCTTCTTGTCTTCTTCTGAGCCCTCCAAATTTTTCCATCCTTGCCCATTACCCAGTTCCAAAGTCACTTCCACATTTACAGGTATCTATATAGCAATGCCCTGCTTTTCTGGTACCAATTTTCTGTATTAGTTCCTTCTCACATTACTATAAAGAACTACCTGAAACTGCATAGTTTATAAAGAAAAGAGGTTTAATTGACTCATAGTTCTGCAGGCTGTATAGGAGGCATAGCTAGGCAGGTCTCAGGAAACTTACAATCACGGCAGAAAGTGAAGAGAAAGCAGGTATATCTTATGTGGCTGGAGCAGAAGGAAGAGAGAGAAGGGGAGGTGCTATATACTTTTTAATAACCAGATCTCATGAGAATTCACTCAATATCATAAGAAGAGCAAGAGAGAACTCAGCTCCCATGATCCAATCTCCTCCTGCCAAGTCCCTCTGCCAACATTGGGAATTATAATTTCACATGAGATTTGGGTGGGAACACAGAGCCAAACCATATCACAGGTCTCAAAGAGATATTTGTACACTCAGGTACATAATTGTAGAGTATTATTTAGAAGAGTTAAAATGTGGAAGCAACCCAAGAGTCCATTATCAGAGAGATGGATAAGCAAAATGTGCTGTATACATACAATTGAATATTATTCCACCTTTAAAATAAAGAAAATTCTGACATATACTACAATAGTAATAAACTGAGGACATTAGGCTAAGTGAAATAAGCCAGTGACAAAAACATGAATACTATATGATTCCACTTATCTGAGATACTTAGTCAAAACCATAGAGATAGGCTGGGCACGGTGGCTCACGCCTATAATCCCAGCACTTTGGGAGGCGGAGGCAGGCAGATCACCTGAGGTCAGGAGTTCGAGACCAGCCTGACCAACATGGAGAAACCCCATCTCTACTAAAAATACAAAAAACTAGCCATGCATGGTGGCACATGCCTGTAATCCCAGCTAGTTGGGAGGCTGAGGTAGGAGACTTGTTTGAACCTGGGAGGTGGAGGTTGTGGTGAGCTGAGATCATACCATTGCACTCCAGTCAGGGCAACAAGAGTGAAACTCCATCAAACAACAACAACAACAACACTATAGAGATAGCAAATAATATGGTGGTTGCCAGGGACTTGGGGGAGAAGAAAGTGGGAAGATTTTAGATATAGAATTTCAGCAGGAGAATATGAAAAGAGTTCTAGGGATGAACGGTGGTCATGATAGAACAAAATCATGTATGTAATGTCACTGAACTATACACTTAAAAATTGTTACAATGTTAAATTTTATGTGCGTTTCACCTACTTGAAAAAAATTGTAAAGAAAAAAGAGTAGGTGGGAATGTCAGTGTGCAAGTAATGCTTTAGAGACATGAAAATTCAGCTCATTCTCTTCTATAGCCCTCCACCATGAGAATCACATGTTCTAGATGGTGGCTATTCCACTAGCCTGGATTCCGGAATGAGAAAACACATGAAGCCAGTTCAGGCCAAACCCATTCTAATCTATTTGACTTGCCTCCCTTATGTAATGAAAGCAAGACATCAACGTTTGTGGTTGTGAACCAGTGAATTTTTGAGATTGTTTGTTACTGCCACAAACTGGACTAATACGCACATTTTCTGCTATAAGTGTTTCTGAGTCAGGTCTGTTTCTATAGTAGACTTGGAACATCTTTCCACCCCTATGTATTCATTCCACGTTTTCTTTAAAACCAAGCCTCTCACAAAAAACAGAAAAGGAGATAACTTCACCTTGCATAAAGCTTCTACTACTATTGAAACCAATAATCGCCAATCCACCACCAAATTCCCACTGATGACTTCACATAATATAAACATGTTATTTAATAACTGCCATATTTAATACCTCTATAATTGCTTTTCTATGTTTCTTTCTTCATCAACATTAATCTATTTCCATTTGTAAACCATTGGGCTATGAGATTTCTTTTAATGAATTGGTGCCAAGCCTTGCATATGGGTACTTAATGATTTATTTATTCAGAAGTGAATTTACCTCACCATCTATTTCCATCTACTTTTTTCTTCTATCAGAAGATATTCCTGGTGGAATTTCAGATGGTTTAGGCACTTCTGATTATCCATGTCTAGGCATTTACCTTCACTCTAGTCTGGACTCAGTGGATTGTATTGGATCCCTATTGTATGTCAGAAATTTCATCTTTTTCTCTGATATAATACTAAGTATAATGAGGCTTCCCATTCTCATTTCAAAAGAATGAGATCTCATAATTTGGATTAGAGAGCAAAATAGTTTGATTTTTAAAGAAAATTTAATTTTACCTTGTTTTGCCAGAGGCACAGGAAACTGCCAAGTTAAAAAAAAAAAAAAAAATCTAATTAATCTTCCAGCGAGATTATTTTTCCAAATCGAAACTTTCTTTTAGAATTTGGGCCAAATTTTGAAGGACCAATAAGTCCAGATGTAATCGGATGGTGACTACGGGTATTAAAGTGACTGGGTTGTTGACAGGCTTTTTTAAATGTGTATTTGATTCACAACAAAAATTCCTTGTGAATGCAGCTCTGGAATTGTACTCTATACACACATTGTTTTTCCTTCTTCATTTACTTGTTTCTTTTCTTTTATTTTTTGAATATGCTTATTTAAATACTTCTTGGCCTTTGAGTCCAGTAAATAAATCTTGTTCTCATTTGGAATGTACTCAGATATACTTTACTCTTTGCTTCAAATCATTTTAGACAATAGGAATATCATCTATGTGGTATTTGAATAAAACCCAGACCAGGATAAGTATATTCCTTTATATTGTTCCAAAATCTCACCAAATGTGCAGTCCTGTGATTATGTTATCATCTGTAGTGAATCTCCTAGTTTTCCCTCAGAAAACATTTTGCAACTGGGAAGTTTGCCTCCACCTTAGAAAAATCAGTTTTAACTATTACGTTTCCAATTCTTTCCTCTTACCATGAATGATAGGAACTTCACATAATATCATCAAAATGGGGAAAACAACAGGAATAATTATAAATATTCTTATTATTTCAATGTGTAAAATATACAAAGATATTGTATATACATTCCCAAAATAAAAAGATACCTGTTTAAACAATGACATTAGAAGAAATTAATTGCATCTTAGAAAATGCAACACCGCAGGAATGACCATTTCTATTAATGAAAAATAAAACTGTCTAGACGAAAGACCTTCTAGTGCTTTTAAAGGGCATCCTCTGTGAATACAATGGGCCTGAGAAGGGAACACACTTCAGGGATGCCTGTGGGAGCCAGCTTCTATAACCTGGACCAAGAAAAGGGGTTTCAATCAATCAGGAGAAACTCATAATGAAACTTTATGGCCCTGATCCACATCATGGTGCTAATCTTTTAGGCACCATCAGTTTGTGCTTTAAAGAGTCATTCCCTGTGCAGAGGTCATTGAGGTTGTCATGGGTATGCTATTAAAATGAGAGTTAACTGCTCTGGAAGCTCCATGGATGACTGAAGGGAACTCTTTTACCACAACGTTGGTTCTGGTGGTTTTAAGGGGATGAAACCTATGTCCCCCATGTAGCAGAGGATTCACAGATGGAGGACTTAAGTGGTGTACCACTGTGCACCACTTACTGGAAGTGTCCTGTCCTTTTTTTTTTTTTTTCTTCCTGGAATAATTTCTTGTCTAGAAGGCATTTTTTTTTTTTTTCTGGCTTCACTATTTTGAGTTAAGTAGCATATAGACCTATTTTTCTAGTCTTCCTGGAGATTACATGAACTAATTAATGTTCTGCAGTAAATTTCTCATTGCTTAAACCTGCTTAAATCAAGTAGAGTAGAATTTATTGCTTGCAAACTAGAACCTTGACCTATGCAGTGCTCTCTTTTATGCTGAATAGTCCTGAAGTAATAACAGGAGTTTCTTTAAAAAATGTGTTCCCTTGAAAGAGAGAAGATTAAGTGTCTGCAAAGAACACAAAATTCAAGTAAGGAAACTAGTCAGACACAGCACTCTAGTACACAGACATAGCAGCAAGAGAATGCCAAGGATTGTAGCTTAGTCAAAACGTCTGCAACAGTTACGTGCTGAACAAGCGCTAGTGTAAAAAGCATTGCACTATCTCAGGAAGCCAGTAAGAAGAGAGAAGATAAAGAAAACAGAGATATCAGTATCAGTTGTAAGGTAAAGAACTCTGAACTGGGAGACAAGAGTACTGAATCACCTCTCTTAGGAACTGACTCTACCTCTGAGCCTCACTTTCCTCATTAGTTCAATGCAGTGGCTGAATTAAATGATTGCAAAGACCCCTTTGAGCTATAAATCCCCACAATCTAAAAAGAAGGAGGTACAGGGCAAAAGAAGGAGGTACAGAAGGAGGTATCAGGGCAGACAGAGATGTAGAACTAGATGTTTCTAAATTATTTCCACAAACATTGCCCTTTAATCATATACATGAAAATATTGTGTGCATACATATTATAATTTTTTTCTCAATTTGAATTTTGAGAATCAGGCTAAGGAGAAAAATTGGAGGACAAGCAAAGTTGTTTATACATCAGTCATAAAATTTCACCTGTAAAAAAACTTTTTTTTAGTTTTATTTTCCTTTTGACATGTAATCATTACACATACTTAAGAGGTACAGTGTGGTATTTCAATACATGTGTACATTGCATAATAACCAATCGAAGTAATCAACACATTCATTACTTCAAACACCTGTCATTTCTTTGTGGTGAGAACATTAAAAATCCTCTTCTAGCTATTTTGAAATATACACTATTAACTATAGTCACCCTACTGTGCAATAGAACACCGGAATTTATTCCATCTAACTATAATTTTGTATTCATTGATCAATCTCTCCTCATCCCTTCCTCCACTCTACACTCCCCAGCCTCTGAAAATCACTTTTATACTCTCTACTTTTTTGAGATCAACTTTTTTAGATTCCACATATGAGAGAGATCATTTGATATTTGTCCTGTGTTTGGCTTATTTCATTGAACATAATATCTTTTATCCATGTCATTGCAAATAAAAGGATTTCATTCTTTTTATGGCTGAATAGTATTCCATCATGTATATATTTCACTTTTCAAAGTGCATTCATCCCTTGATAGACTCTTACATTGATTCCATATCTTGGCTATTGTGAAAAGTACTACAGTAAACACAGTAATGCAATGTCTCTTTGACATGTTAATTCATTTCCTTTGGATATGTACCTAGTAGTGGAATTCTTGGATAATACAGTAGTTCTATTTTGAACTTTTTGGGGGGCCTCCATACTGTTCCTAGTTCACAATGGCTGTACTAATTTATATTCCCACCAATAGTATATAAGAGTCCCCCTTTCTCCACATTCTCACCAGCATTTTTCATTTTTTGTCTTTTGATAGTAGCCATTCTAACTGGGGAAAAGTAATTATCTCACTGTGGTTTTAGTTTGAATTTCATTGATGATTAGTGATGTTGAACATTTTTTCAAATACTTGTTGACCATTTGTATATCTTCTTTTAGAATGTCTACTCAGATTTTTTGCATACTTTTTAATGATTTTATTTTCTTGCTATTGAGGAGTTTGAGTTTCTTATATATTCTGGATATTGACTGTTTGTCAAAAGCCTAATTTGAAATGTTTTTAAATTCTATAAGTTGTCTCTTCATTCTGTTGATTGTTTTTTGCTGTGCAGAATCTTTTTAGTTTTATCTAATCTCATTTGTCTATTTTGCTTTTGTTGCCTGTGCTTTTGGGGTTTTATCCGAAAATCCTTACACAGACCAATGTCATGATCCTTAAGGAAAAATAATCTTAATACTGCTCTTTAAGGAGAAAAACTGTTCCAAACATTTGCAGTAATTAAGGTATTCAACAATTTTAAACAATTGCTTGTTGAAATGCTGGTGGTTCCCACTTAGTTATGATTACCCAGTATAGCATCAGTGTGGCTTATGCATTGATTTATTTGAAAGAGAAAACACCACACTCACTATATTATCTGTGTTTGTTTCCAGACTTGAGTTTTAAAAGTGATAAAATTTCAGAGACATATAGGTCATTCATTCTTATAACCTGCCTGAGGCTTGAATTCCTACCATAAAACACCCTTGCCAAAAGGTTGACCAATTTAAACCTAGATACCTGTGGAAGAGAGGCCCTTCAGGAAGATTTTGTATAACCAAATCAAATTATTTCTCTCCATAGTTTTTACCTGCTAATACATATCGAATTATTTGAAATCACAAAGAATGAGAATATTCGTTCTTTCATAGGTCAGTTTTTCATGAACTGGTTTTTATTCTTTCAATACCCTAGTGACTCTTCCCCGAATGCTTTTGAATCTGCATCCTAAACTAAATTCAAAATTCCATTTGTAGTCTTTAGAGGTTGCTGAACAGGGACTTCTTAATTTTGACATTATTAATACAACCTAATATTTTATTAAGCTTTTCAAAGCACACTTATTGAGCTCACTTTTAATTTTAATAACAGTATTTTTTTTTTCAGATTTCTTAGTCTTCATTCCTCTATCTTGTAGTTATGAGATACATTTTTTCTTATCCAAATGAAAAACTACACATTTAATCTTATATTTATTCTAATATATTTGATTTGCCTTTAAAAAATGTTTATAAGAAAAGATACATATATAAGACATATATAAAGCAAATCACTACAAATCACCTAAAAACAGCTACAAGGAACCTAAAATCTTAATACTCAGAAATAAGTTTATGATATGTGCTGAACATTATCCCAGATATATCTTTCTATATATGTTCAGTTGAGTAAATGAATAAGTAGATATAGTAGGAAAAATTAATGGGAATATAATCATACTATATATATGACTTTAAAATTAACAATAAAATATATTTTCTTGGACTTTAAAAGGGAAAGAAAAGAATTAAAACTGAATTGGAAACTTTAAATAAATATTATTTATACAAGATATTTTCAGTTAAGAAAATAAAACTATGAGGAATGAAAGCCATATAAACATTTTATATGTGTTTTATATAGTATCAATTAAATTATTTGCTTTAAAAGACTATGGAATAGTAAAAAGATTAGTGGTCTCCAGAAAATTGAGGAAGGGAGGGCAGGACAGATAAATAAGTGGAGCACAGGAGATATTTAATACAGTAAAACTCTCATGAATGACACTATAACTGTGGGTACATGCCATTATGCATTTGTCAAAACCCATATAATATATACAACACTGAGAATGAACCCTAATGTAGACTATGGGCTTTAGTTAATAATAATCTATAAATATGGGTTTATCAGTTGTAACAAATGGACCACACTATTATGAGATGTTAATTATAGGGGAAACTGTGTTGGAGGGAAGAGGTATGTGAAAATACTATTCTTCCTGCTCAATTTTTCTGTAAACCTAAAACCTAAAGTTCATTTTTATTTGAAAATACATTAATTAAATAAAACTAACAAATAAATGAAAAAGGCCTAAGGCATTTTAAAAATAGAAATAATTACGTGTCATTAAGAGTATCATGCACCATGATCAAGAATAATTCATCCCAGAGATGCAAGGTTGTTTCAACATACACATATTAATAAATGGACATAACACATTAACAGAATAAAGAATTAAAAACCATATAATCACATCAATACATACAGAAAAAGCATTTGACAAAATTTAACATCCTTTCATGATAAAATCTCCCAACAAATTAGGTATAGAAGGAATTCATCTCAACATTATAGTGGTCATATATAACAAACCCACAATTAAAATCAAACTCAATGGTGAAAAGCTGAAAGCTTTTCCCCTAGGATGAGAAACAAGACAAGGATGACCACTTGCACCACTTCTATTTAACATGGTAGTTGAAATACTAGCCAGAGCAATTAAGTAATAAATAGAAATAAAAGACATCTAAATTGGAAAGGAAAAAGTGAAATTGTCTTTGCAGATAATATGATCTTATACACAGAAAACTCTAAAGACTCCACCAAAAAGCTTTTACAACTGATAGATTCAATTAAGTTGCGGGATACAAAATCATAATACAAAAATCAGTAGCATTTCTATACAATAAAAATAAACGATTTAAGAAAGAAATTAAGAAAATAGTCTCATTATCAATAGCATAATCAGGTTAAAATATTTAGAAATAAATTTAATCAAGAAAGTGAAACATCTGTACATTAAAAACTATAAAATGTTGATTAAGGAAATTAAAGAAGACGCAAATAAATGGAAATATATTTCATGTTCATAGATTGGAAGAATTAATGTTAAAATATCCATACTATCCACAGTAATCTACAGATTTAATGCAATTTCTATCAAAATCCAAGGGCAGTTTTCATAGAAATTTTAAAAAAATTCTGAAATTTGAATGAAACCACAGAAGACCCTGCATAACCAAAGCAATCTTGAGCAAGAAAAAACAAAGCTAGAAGCATCACACTATCTGTCTTCAAAATATACTACAAGTTATGGTAATAAAAACAGTATGGGTCAGGCCTAAAGACAGACATACAGACCAGTAAAACACTGTAGAGAACCTAGAAATAACTCCATGTATGGTCAATTGATCTTTGACAAAGGTGCCAACAAAACACATGGGGAAAGGACAATTTCTTCAATAAGTCGTGTTGGGAAAACTGGATATCCACATGCAAAAGAATGAGATTGGACACTTACCTCACACCTTATACAAAAATGAACTAAAAATTGATTAAAGACTTAAACATAAGACCTAAAACTGTATAGTTTCTAGTAAAAAAAAAGGGAAAAAATTTCTTGACATTGGCGTGGGCAATGATTTTTTTGGATATGACCCCAAAAACATAGGCAACAAAAGCAAAAATGAATAAATGGGATTGCATCAAACTAAAAGGCTTCTGCACAGCAAAAGAAATAATCAACACAGTGAAGAGACAACCTCTAAAATGAGAGAACATATTTGGAAGCAATACATCTGATAAGGGGTTAATATCCAAAATATATGAGAAACTCAAATGACTCAGTAGCAAAAAAAATGAGTACCATAATTATATATGTAGAGAGAGAGAAAAATTTTATATATACACTTTTAGTCCTTTTTGTGTTGCTATAAAGGAATAGCTGAGACTGGATAATTTATAAAGATGTTTCTTTGGCTCATGGTTCTACAGACTGCACAGGAAGCATGATGCCAGCATCTGCTTCTGGTCAGGGCTTCAGGGAACCTCTAATCATGGCAGAAGGCAAAGGGGATGCAGGCATGTCACATGGCAATAGAGGGAGCAAGAGATGAGGTGAGGTGTCATGCTTTTTTAAACACCAGCTCTCATGTGAACTAATGGAGCAAGAAGTCACTCATTACCCTGAAATGGCACCAAGTCGTTCATGAAGGATCCACCCTCATAACACAAACACCTACCACTGGACCTCACCTCCAACACTGGAGGTTGAATTTCAACATGAATTTCAACATGAAATTTGGAGAGGACAAATATCCAAACTATCTATCTACCTATTTATCTTTCTACCTATCTATGTAGAAATAATATTCCATTATATTTATGAAAATTATATGTGATCAGTCATTCCACAGTTTTTTGGGGGAACTAGTTCTAGTCCTTCCCATGGATACCAAAATCCCTGGATGCTCAAGTACCTGATATGAGATAGTGTAGCATTTGGATGTAGTCTATGCACATCCTCCCATATCTTTAAATCATCTCTAGATTGCTGAAAATATCTATCATAATGTATGTAGTTATTATACTGTATTTTTTAGGCAATAATGGCAAGAAAAAAGTCTGTACATCTTCAATACAGATGCAGCTTTTTTTGTTCATTTGTTTGGTTTTTGGTATTTTTGATCTGTGATTGGTTGAATCCATGCATGCGGAACCCACAGGTACAAAGGCCCAGTTGTATATATTCGTTTGCATATAATATAGACAGATAGATAGATACAGAGACAGAGAGAGAGAGAGAGAGAGAGAGATAAAAATTAAATATTATTCAGCCTTTTAAAAGGAAATCCCATCATTTGTGACAAAATGAATGAACCTGGAGGATATTTTTTTTTCTTTTTTCTTTTCTTTTTTTTTTTATTATACTTTAAGTTCTAGGGTACATGTGCACAACGTGCAGGTTTGTTACATATGTATACTTATGCCATGTTGGTGTGCTGCACCCATCAACTCGTCAGCACCCATCAATTCATCATTTATATCATGTATAACTCCCCAGTGCAATCCCTCCCTGGAGGATATTTTTAAGTGAAATAAGCCAGGCACAAAAAGATAAATACTGCAAGATCTCTGTTATATGTGGAATTTAAAGCAGTTAAACTCATGAAAGTAAAAGTAGAATGGTGGGTGCCAGGGGCTACAGGATGAGGGAATGGGGAGATGTTGATCAAAAAGTACAGAGTTTTTGTCACACAGAATCAATAATTTCTGTAAACCTAAGATACAGCATGGTGACTATAGTTAATAATACTGTATCATATACTTAAAATGGGCTAGCACAGATCTTAAGTGTTCTTACCACACACATAAAAATGGTAAACTATGTGAAGTGATGAATATGTTAATAAATTTGATTGTAGCAATCATTTCACTATATATGTGTGTGTGAGAGAGATATATGTATGTCTATATGTATTTACATATAGACATGTGTGTGTATGTACATACATATAGACATACATATATGTATGTGTATGTATATACATATAGACATATATATATGTATATCAATCAAGTAATCACATTGCACAGATTATGCAATCTTTTTTTAAATTATACTTTTAGTTCCGGGGTACATATGCAGAATGTGCATGTTTGTTACATAGGTGTACACATGTCACGGTGGTTTGCTGCACCCATCAACCCATCATTTACACTAGGTATTTCTCCTAATGCTATCCCTCCCCTAGGCCCCCACCCCGACAGGCCCCAGTGTGTGATGTTCCCATCCCTGTGTCCATTTGTTCTCATTGTTCAACTCCCATTTATGAGTGAGAACATGCAGTGTTTGGTTTTTTGTTCCTGTGTTAGTTTGCTGAGAATGATGGTTTCCAGCTTCATCTGTTCCTGCAAAGGACATGAACCCATCGTTTTTTATGGCTGCATGGTATTCCATAGTGTATATGTGCCACCTTTTCTTTATCCAGTCTACCATTGATGGGCATTTGGGTTGGTTCCAAGTCTTTGCTATTGTGAACACTTCTGCAATAAACATACGCGTGTATGTGTCTTTATAGTAGAATGATTTATAATCCTTTGGGTATATACCCACTAATGGGATTGCTGGGTCAAATGGTATTTCTAGTTCTAGGTCCTTGAGGAATTGCTACCCTGTCTTCCACAATGGTTAAACTAATTGACATTCCCACCAACAGTGTAAAAGTATTCCTATTTCTCTGCATCCTCTCCAGCTCTGTTGTTTCCTGAATTTTAATGATTGCCATTCTAACTGGCGTGAGATGGTATCTCATTGTGGTTTTGATTTGCATTTCCCTAATCCAGTGATGACGAGCAGTTTTTCATATGTTTGTTGGCTGCATAAATGTTTTCTTTTGAGTAGTGTTTGTTCATATACTTCGCCTACTTTTTGATGGGGTTGTTTTTTCTTGCAAATTTAAGCTCTTTGTGGATTCTGGATATTAGCCCTTTGTCAGATGGATAGATTGTAAAAATTTTCTCCCATTCTGTAGGTTGCCTGTTCATTCTGATGATAGTTTGTTTTGCTGTGCTCTTTAGTTAATTGGATCCCATTTGCCTATTTTGGCTTTTGTTGTCAATGCCTTTGGTGTTTTAGTCATGAAGTCTTTGCCCATGCCTATGTCCTGAATGGTATTGCCTAGGTTTTCTTCTAGGATTTTTATGGTTTTAGGTCTTATGTTTAAGTCTTTAATCCATCTTTATTAGTTAATTTTGGTATAAGGTGTGAGGAAGCAATCCAGTTTCAGTTTTCTGCATATGGCTAGCCAGTTTTCCCAACACCATTTATTTAATAGGGAATCCTTTACCCATTGCTTGTTTTTGTCAGGTTTGTCAAAGATCAGATGGTTGTAGATGTGTAGCATTATTTCTGTGGCCTCTATTCTTTTCCATTGGTCTATTTATCTGTCTGTTATCTAAACCATGCCGTTTTGGTTACTGTAGCCTTGTAGTATAGCTTGAAGTCAGGTAGCGTGATACCTCCAGCTTTGTTCTTTTGGCTTAGGATTGTCTTGGCTATGCGGNACCCATTGCTTGTTTTGTCAGGTTTGTCAAAGATCAGATGGTTGTAGATGTGTAGCATTATTTCTGTGGCCTCTATTCTTTTCCATTGGTCTATTTATCTGTCTGTTATCTAAACCATGCCGTTTTGGTTACTGTAGCCTTGTAGTATAGCTTGAAGTCAGGTAGCGTGATACCTCCAGCTTTGTTCTTTTGGCTTAGGATTGTCTTGGCTATGCGGGCTCTTTTTTGGTTCCACATGAAATTTAAAGTAGTTTTTTCCAATTCTGTGAAGAAAGTCAATGGTAGCTTTATGGGGATAGCACTGCATCTATAAATTACTTTGCGCAGTACATCCATTTTCATGATGTTGATTCTTCCAAACCATGAGCATGAAACGCTTTTCCATTTGTTTGTGTCCTCTTTTATTTCACTGAGCGGTGGTTTGTAGTTCTGCTCGAAGAGGTCCTTCACTTCTCTTGTAAGCTGGATTCCTAGGTATTTGATTCTCTGTAGCTATTGTGAATGGGAGGTCACTTATGATTTGGCTCTCTGTTTCTCTGTTATTGGTGTATAGGAATGCTTGTGACTTTTGTACATTGATTTTGTATCCTGAGACTTTGCTGAAGTTCTTTCTCACCTTAAGGAGATTTTGGACTGAGACAATAGGGTTTTCTACATGTACAGTCATGTCATCTGCAAACAGAGACAATTTGACTTCCTTTTTTCCTAATTGAATACCTTTATTTTTTTCTCTTTCCTGATGCCCTGGCCAGAACTTCCAATACTATGTTGAGTAGGAGTGATGAGAGAGGGCATCCTTGTCTTGTGCTGGTTTTCAAAGGGAGTGCTTCCAGTTTTTGCCCATTCATTATGATGTTGACTGTGGGTTTGTCATAAATAGCTCTTAAGTTTTTAGCATGAAGGCCTGTTGAATTTTGTCTAAGACCTTTTCTGCATCTATTGAGATAATCATGTGTTTTTTGTCATTGGTTCTGTTTATGTGATGGATTATGTTTATTGATTTCCATATGTTGAACCAGCCTTGCATCCCAAGGATGAAGCCAACTTGATCGTGGTGGATAAGTTTTTGATGTGCTGCTAGATTCTGTTTGCTAGTATTTTATTGAGGATTTTCGCATAGATGTTCATCAGGGGTATTGGCCTAAAATTTTCTTTTTTTGTTGTGTCTCTGCCAGGTATTGGTATCAGGATGATGTTGGTCATATAAAATGAGTTAGGGAGGATTCCCTCTTTTTTTGTTGTTTGGAATAGTTTCAGAAGAACGGTACTGGCTCCTCTTTGTACCTCTGGCACTGAAGGAGATAGAGACATGAAAAATCCTTCAGGAAATCAATGAATCCATGAGTTGGTTTTTTGAGAAGATCAACAAAATAGACCAGTAGCCAGATTAATAAAGAATAAAAGAGAAAAGAATCAAATAGATGCAATAAAAAATGATAAAGGGGATATCACCACCAATCCCATGGAAATGTAAACTACCATCAGAGAATACTATAAACACCTCTATGCAAATAAACTAGAAAATCTAGAAGAAATGGATAAATTCCTGGACACATACACCCTCCCAAGACTAAACCAGGAAGAAGTCGAATCTATGAATAAACCAATAATAAGTTCTGAAATTGAAGCAGCAATTAATAGCTTACCAACCAAAAAAAATCCAGGACCAGATGGATTCACAGCTAAATTCTACCAGAGGTATATTTTTTATTTTTCAATTACATATGTACCTCAATAAACTTCAGAAAAAAAGTTATGTGATTATTTTCACAACTTATAATTATGTATTCTCTCTCCTTAATTCCAAATTTTTATTTATTTTCTTATTTTTAAATAATTTATTACATTTATAGTCTATTTGTGGACCATCAATGTATTAGTTCTGAGATTTCAGTTTAAATGAATTCAATGCTTTCTCTCAGGCCTTTTTCACACTTTCCCAGGTCAAGTTATTTATTATAAGTTCTTTTAGTGTGTTAGATTTTATTTTCAGAAGAATTCACAGGCGTGAGTTTTCTTCATATCTTTCTTTTCTGAGAATGAAGTTTCTCTTCCTTTATACTCACTCAACAACTTGGCTGGAAGTAAGATTACTGGGTCACTCTCTTCCTCAAATTTGAGAACAAGTCTTGTCTTTGGGAACTGAGTGTTTCTAGAGAGAAAAATGAGCCAGCCTGATTAATCTCACTCAAAAAACAAGCGTCCAACTTTCTTCCTCAGTTTTCCTGGCAAAACTGTAAAAAAAATTATCTCTTCATCTTAGGAAAACAAATCATATACTTCAGCTCCACATATATTTCCTTTTACATTTATTAGAGCATCACTTTGAGGATAACGTTATTCTTATGTTAGATATTTTTATCTGTCAGTTATAGCATCTTTTTTCTTATAGCTTTGATTTGTCTGTTTTCTTGTAGCCTGTGACAATCTTTGGAGCTTCTAATTTTGTCTTTTAATACTCTATCCCTCCAGACTGGTTTTTTCAACTTTACGTTCGATGAACATACCTTGTATAATCTTCATCTAAGTTATGATAAACATTGGCTAAAACAGAATCTTATTGCAAGTTTAGATACTTTGATCTTTTTAAAAAAATTGATTCAATTACATAAATTGTACTTTAATAAATACCATATTTTCTATCTGTTATTTTGTACAATGTTGTAACAATCGATTTTGTCAAATGTCTTGGTGAATTTAAATTTCCATTAATTGCTTTCTCTGTTCTATTAATTAAGTAATCTTATCAGACAGGATTAATTTATTTTTGGTGAGCCCCTAGTAATCTCTGCTTCCACTTCTAGGTACTCAAAAACCACTTCTTCAATAATGTTTCCTAAAAACCTATTTAACATTGACATCACTTGTACTAATTGATATTTTATGAGATGACACCTAGTTTTTTAGATAATCTGAAGACATTTCCTTGTCTTCAGTCTCCTAATAATTCTCCCATTCTACATGAAAAATGTAAAACTCAAATTTAAAAACTCTGGAAGACAGCCTAGGCAATATCATTCTGGACATAAGAACCAGCAAAGATTTCATGGTGATGATGCCATTAGCAATTGCAACAAAAGAAAAAATTGACAAACAGTATCTAAATAACTAAAGAGCTTCTGCCCAGCAAAAGAAACTATCAACAGAGTAAACAACCTACAGAATAAGAGAAAAAGCTCAGTATGACTGATCATTAGAGAAGTGCAAATTAAAACCACAATGAGATACCATCTCGCACCAGTCAGAATGGCTACTATTAAAAAGCTAAAACAAAACAAAAAAACCAACAGATGCTGGTGATGTTTTGGAGAAAAGGGAACACTTATATACTGTTGGGGGGAGTGTAAATTAGTTCAACCATTGTAGAAAGCAGTATGGTGATTCCTCAAAGAGCTAAAAGCAGAACTACCATTTGACCCAGCAATTCTATTGCTGGTTATATAACCAAAGGGATATAAATTGTTCTGTCACAAAGACACATGCACACATATGTTCACTGCAGCACTATTCATAATAGCAAAGTCATGGGATCAACCTAAATGCCCATCAATGGTAGACTGGATAAGGAAAATGTGGTATATATATATATATACACCATTGAATACTATGCAGTCATAAAAAAGAATGAGATCATGTCTTTTGCAGAAACATGGATGGAGCTGGAGGTCATTATCCTTCGGAAACTAATGCATGAACAGTAAACCACATACCACAAGTTCTCACTTATAAGTTGGAGCTAAATGATGAGAACACAAGGACAGAAAGAGGGGAGGAACAGACACCAGGGCCTACCTGAGGGTGAAGGGTGGGAGGAAGGAGAGGAGCAGAAAAAATAACTCTTGGGTACTGGGCTTAGTACATGGATGATGAAATAATTTGTACAACAAATCCCCGTGACACAGGTTAACCTATATAAAAACCCTGCCCATGCATTCTAAAACCTAAAACGAAAGTTTTTTTTATAAAGTCTCATCTATGTTTGTTCTTCATTTATTCTTTTTAAATGAGTATTTTAATTCAGTTTCAGAAAAAAAGGGTACATGACTTCGATGAGAAAGCATAAAATTAAGAGGCTTTTCTGGAAATCCAAGAAAAAGAAATAACCATTAATATGTTCAATGATAATTTTCTGGATCTTATTCTTGTGTCAAAAGCTATATATTTTATCCCCAAAAGCAGCTGCTCCAAGAACTAACTAGCTCTGTTTATCTCCCTCTAGCTGGGACAGACTAATTCCCCTCCACCCCCACCTCTCTTCTTTCAATAACACTACGTAGGTGTTAATGGCCTGGGCTCTCACCAATGAACAGAATTGTCCTTTAAGCCAGCAACCCACAGGTAGTGGCATCCAAATCCTCACCCCCAATCCCCAGGGCAGAAGCCACAGAGCTGGCATTGTTTCCACTGTCTCAGGAAGAAGGAGCCAAAAGCTGACCCTCAGCACAAATCAAAGCCCAATACGGAGACAGAATAACTGCTTTTAGGCCGAGAGTAGGCAAGCTGTGGGCAAAAAACGAGATTTTTTACAGCCACTCCATCTTTAGAAACAAGGGGAAAACTAGACACTTTCCACTATTATGGTCTGCAAGGTAGTCTACTGCTCCGAGGGGTTCTGAAAGTACAAAAGGATCTAAACAAGTATGAACTTTTTCCAGGCTGGAGATAAAAATGACAAACAGAAAGATGGGTGAATGTAATAAGGTGTAGGAAGGTGATGCTGGAAACCTCCATTCTTCACATGGCTGCCAGCCCCATAGAGGACAACACAGTAAGAACCAGGACAACCACTCCAGACTGGTATAGCTGGGGAATCTTCAGCCCTTTTCCTAGGTCCCACATCAAGTGTCGGATCCCATTCCAGGTATGATACATGAGAGGGAAGACGAGTGCAAACTTAGCTGTGTGGATCAGTGCTGGCCCCAGACACAGGGACTTCACAAGTTCCAAATAAGATGGCTGCACTCTTGCTGAGACATGTTGGTCGTCATTGCCTCTGAGCCCACTTTAGCCCTCAGCTCTATGTCAGAAATGCTGTTCCTTTGGGAACCACGGCCAAAGAAGAGATGGAGCGGTTCTGGAATAAGAATATAGGTTCAAACCGTCCTGTATCTCCCCACATCACTATCTGCAGTTGGTCTCTTCCCATGGTGATGTCCATCTGCCACCATGGCACTGGTATCGCTTTGAGTGCAGGGGTCTCTCTTTTTGGCATGTTGGCCCTGTTACTCCCTGGGGTCTTTATTTTCTTTAAACACCAATGAGGCTGGGCCAGGAAATGAGGACTGCTTATTTTCCCCTCAGCCTAAATTGATCAAATTGAAAACTCATTTTTATTAGCCATGTCATAAAAGTAAGAAGATTCAGATTTTGAATCTCCCCCTGAAAAAAATGTTTATCTTAATGTCTCCCAATTATCTGATATTTCTTGTCTCCCCACTAAACCATAAGCTTTTTGATAGCAGGCATAGTTGTCTTCTTCTTCTTCTTCTTCTTATTATTATTATTATTACTATTTGTGGTGGTGTTCTCAGTGCTCATCACATCACAGTGCCTGACCCATCACAAATACTCAACAGAGAGTTGTTGGGGAAATGAATTACTCAAGAAGTTTAGAAATATAAAAACAGGCTTTTTTGGATTAGGCTAGCTACTGACTGAACTACCACTACTCACTGACCAACTCTCTAAAGCATTATTACTTTAAATGAATTATGTTCCAAGGTCTAACCAACTAACTTTCAAAATATAACTCATTTGTCTTCTGAATAATTTCTCAAATTTATTTGGGGCATTTGAATTCCCTGTTTTTTCATAATCTTTGTTTTTTATTAGCCCAGGGATAGATCAGCAATATAATAACAGAAGGGATGAACAAGTGGCAAGGGAGAAAATAATGAGAATGAAGACTGACTGCATTGTTTGGTGAAAGAGCATTCTAACTGCACAGAACTCTATGCTAACTTTGAAGACATACCAAAACATAAAACCAGGTTGGTAAGTAGACTCACTGGGCCATCAGGCTACCTCAGATCATGGATCTTGGGTTGTGTGTGACTTTTCAGCATCCAGTGCTTTTTTATTTTCATGACCTTTAATCTTGGCATTATAATACTATACAAAACATTATTGAAAAACAGGACCCTCAAACGTATTGTTTCTTAGTCTTGAGAACATTCTTCTAGGTATTTTGAAATATACAATAAATTATTGGTAGTGTTTGAGGTAATATATATCCCAATTACCCTGATTTGATCATTTCACATAATATATATGTATCAAACTATCATATGCACCCCATAAATATGTACAATTATTATGTATCAATTTAAAAAATAAAACCCTATATAGTATCCAGAAAATGCCTTTTGGCAAAATACAAATTGTAGCAATTATTCTAAAGGGATGTAGCTGTGGATACCACAGACATGTGTTTTTGAACTGTTGATTGAAGTCATTTGGAATCAGATTTCAGATAGACCTCATTTTGTCTAGAAACTAAGGTTGACTTGCTGCAGACTGCCTTCCTTCTAAGAGCAAGTCTTAATCTGAAACTTTCATCATTTGTAGCTTCTCGAATATCCACTTTATATGCAAGTTCTGAAGTGCTGTCTTGACAGGCAGGAAAGAAGAAATTAAACCATAGAAAATTGAGAACAAGTTTCCAATTTATAATAGCCTTAGCTAGAAAAGATTGCTAACTGGTGACTCAACAGAAAAGCTCCAGAACCTAACTTTTCAGTGCCATCCTAGAGTTCACTTACTTCTCAGTAGCTAATGGAAAATATGTTTCACACCCAACTTCAGACCACAGCTCCTTCTCACACAGAAACAAACTCTTCTGCTGATAATAAAACCAAATTGCTGCTGTAGATTGTTTGCTATGCAAAGTAATAAATAATATTGTTGGAGAGTTATGAGTCCAGTGTTAAAAGCAGATCTTGTAGCGAGCCATGGAGCCCTGGGAGGCCTATTTCCAGTCCTGAAAAACACCTGTAGAACCCAGTGAATAGGATGGAAGAATTTGGAAATACAGCTGCAAGGAAAAGAAATAAGCCTGATGACACAACAAGGGCTCTGCGTGGGAGTGTTAGATTAATTGGAGATGTGGAGAGCTGTAGACAGTTTGTTGAAAGGGGATGTCCACAGATCCTGCCAAAGCTGTATATTTTAAAAAGCACAGTTCAGAATAATGTTTATTATAATGAACATTATTGCTATTTTGTGTTCTGAGTAAAAAAAAAATAAAAACCAAACTCAGAGACAAATTGGGTGAATTATAGATTATTCTTAAAGAAATGAAGCGTTGTTTCTTTCAGACCACTTAATTTCATAGCTGCCAGGCTTGCTGGTGTGAATAAATGAGGGCCATTTACCATTCCCACATCAAGACACCACTGGTTCCACAAGCCATTTTCTCCATAAACAGGGACTTTTCACTGCCTGAATGATCACAAATTCCAAGTAAAAGAAGCCTACAGCATAAAGTGGAACAGTAGCTACATAAGGTGACATGCTTGCCAAGCCTTGCATATTTTAAAACATTACATAGAAAGTGTTATGAGCCTGATATTCTATAAATCTGCCTTGGATTGGTTAAAGTTCAGATCTTAAATAGGAAGAGGCCTTAATCTAATTTTAATTCAAATAGATACATGATGTGGGACTTCACACTCTGTCCTTAAAAGCAGATATCTCATTTCTATTCAAACATCTATTTGTGCTAGGAAATTTACTCAACCTTTTTTTTTTCTCCTTTTTAGACAAAGCCTCTATCACCCATGCTACAGCACAGTGACACGATCATAGCTCACTGCAACCTTAAATACTGTAGCCTCCTGAGTAGCAGAGACTACGGGGCACCACTACACCTGGTTAATTTTTTAAATTTTTTTTGTAGAGACAGGGTCCCACTGTGTTGTCCATGTTGATCTCAAACTGCTCACCTCAAGCCGTCAAACCATCTCTGGCCTCCCAAAATGCTGGGATTACAGCCATGAACCACTGCACCTGGCCTACTCTCCCTTTTTGATTGTTAGTGATTTTATTGACATTGAGCAAAAGTATTATTTTTATAAGCCAGGCATTATTCTATATATTTTAGAGATAGCTCATTTGATCCTCACAACACTATGAGGTACGTCGCAACATTATCTCCATTTTACTGAGGCACAGTGAAGTTAAGTAGCTTATCTGAGGATATGCAGCTAGTAAGGGCCAGAACTGGGGATTCAAAACAGGGTGGCCTACTGTTGGTAGACCAAAAAAATATAAATAAATGCCACAATAAAGTATTGCACTCCTAGGGTTTCTCCAGGAAGTGCGTGCATCAGAATCATCCTGGAGAAGCTATTTCAGGAGATGACTTCCAGCATTTGCAGTTGCAAAAGATTCTCAGCTGATTCAAAATACATCCCACATTGAAGTGTAGTGTAGATTCTCCAAAAAGCCAATTATATTTCTCTCTTAGTTTCAGCCCCTAGCAAATTAAAATGAAAACAAACTCAAGCAAATTCTTCCAGATGAGGTACATCTTAATATCTATGGTTATTAAAATTTATAGATTGAGTAAATAATAATCGATTATAAGAAAAGTGAGCATTTAATTAATATTTGGTTTAATAAGTATTTGATTAATACTTTACTATATTTTTATGCATTAATGATCTCATGTGGTTCTCACAGCAACCCTATGGGGTAGCTTGTTGTTATCATGAATAAAGATGAAGAAAACAAGTATCAAACACACTAAGACTTACTCATGGTTTGATAAGTAGAAGGAGAAAATGACAATTGTTTCATTATTTTAGGTAAAATACTTTTAATGTTTATTTCTTACAGCTTTTTTAAAACTTATAATTACTTTGCTTGTAAAAACACATCATCTCACTTACAATAAACTGTTCATTGTGTTTAAGCAAACCATCAAAAAGCAGGGTGGCCTGGCACTAGAGTCTGTGCTCCTAAGCACCAGACATATTGCCAAAATGTATCACCCTATACCCTTGACATGTGTTGCCGCAGTGGTCTTCATATCAATATCTGTTATTGCTTTTAATGAATTCTGCAATTACATCACTGTTATATGCGTATTAAACAATTCTCTAAGAAGTCTAAAAAGAAGGAACAAGCACAAAAGAAAATGCTTTTTTTTTTTAACACACTTTTATTTTCCTGTAGAGATTAAAAGGTAGAAGTTAGCACAAAATATTTTAGTTCAATATGATGAACAAATAAAATATACCTTTTTAATATTTATTAATTTATTTTATTAATATTAATATTCTATGCTGTGCAAACATACAATGAATAATTTGAGAAGTAAATGTGCCCTCCTTCACAAAAGTAACCTAAAGAGAGCTTTGAATAATAATTCAAGGGATGCTGTTGAAGGCATTACAGTGTTTGGTTGTAAGTTGGGCTCAGTGAACTCAGAGGTTCATATGACATAATTTTTGCTGCTATAATCGTACGGCTACACCTTTACTGGGTAGCAGGAAGGTTTTCCTCATTTATCATCTTGCTCCATATCTGTCAGTTTTGATATGTCCACTGTAGCATTCTTTCATTCAGGGTGTGCTGGGATATCAGACTAAAAACAACAAACCAAAATAGGTCACAAATTCCAAAAAGGTTACAGCAAATTAACAGTACAGTGTTTTGGTATTCCTCTGAACACAATAAACTAGACAGACTTCAACAATATCTGAGATTTCTCAGTTATAGCAAAACTCTTTTGCAACTTCATTTTTGGAACTTAACGCTGTTGCTTATATGCACACCTTGATGTCTAGAAATTTTAGTGGTCTATTTTGGTAATAGGCTCTACTTTGGTAATTCTTCACTAGGAGTCTGAGAGACTTCAGAGTCTTTTTAATTTGCTAAACTGTGCATTCTTATTTTTGCCACCATCAGACTCTCAAAGAGGAGGTTCAGAAAAGTTTGGGAATCACTGTAGTGTATTAGATTTATGCAAGGATTTGATGTCAGGTTCAGCATGTTCCAGGATAGAAAGAGCTGCTTCCAGTTACCATGGAACTTTATCTAGAAAGAGACAACTTCAGATGAATGTTTCAAGGTAGTCACATTTACGATGCAGTAGGAGTGCAAGTTCAGGTCCTACTTTGTAAAATTTATGGGGAAATGTGGCAAGATGAGCAAATGAATGAAGAAAACATGTGGCCCTTGGGTCAGAAAGACTAAGTTGCCTTTAGAGATGTGAGTGAATTCAAAAAGTTCAAGGGAAATTAGGTCAAAGGTTCAAATTCCCTTCTTTGATAGAAATATTTCTGTTAAGGAACACTAAAATTCCAACTTTCAGTTGAAATTAATCTTTGGAAAGAAGTACTTGAAAAGGGGAGTCCTGGATTCTAGCAATAGGTTTTGATTAGGTAGTAGTAGGTTCCAGTAACTTAATTTGATTAGGTCTTATTTAAATGCTAAGATTAATTTCTAGTTGTTGTCACTCTCAGACTGCTTACAAATGTAATATTTTTGTATGCTGAGCAATTAAAGAGGGATTTCAAGCCATTTTTTCTCAAGAGTAACTGAATATAAAGGCACATTTGTTTTCTAAATGTTCTCTAAATAGCAAATTTTGTTACTTTTAGATTTGGAAAATATTTCTTTTTCTGGTATTTTTCACCTCTGAGAAGACTTCAGTTTGCTAGATCTACAGTAATAATGAATGTAATTACGTTTCAATATCTAATTTTACCTCAATGGCGTCACAGCATAGATAATGTTTCACAATCTGCTTTGATAACTAGAAACATCTTAGACTCCTTAGGATTCAGAAATGACTAAATTTTGCATAAGTGCTCATTTTACTCTGTAATGTCTACCATTGTCCATAAGTCTGAAAAGATAATTTTGTCCAACTAAAAGAGACATCTAGGGAAATATTCATGGGTAATTAGGTGCAGCTTTTAAAACCCAACATATGTTTCACTTAAGTTGGTCTCATAATTTGAGGCTTCCACTCTGTGCTTAAATCAAGATGACTAGATGGCATTTTAAAAAGGATCTGAGCATATGATGATGCCAAAAGAATTGTGTATTGAGAGACCCAGGCATTAAGCACATCCATTCTGCAACATATAGGCAACAATCATAAAATAGAATGGCAGTGCTCAGTCTTTAAGCTCCCCATGGCACGTGACTGTAACTGGATACTAGCTGCAATAAAAATGACCTAAATGTTAAATGCCTTTACAAAGACAATCACAAGTAGCCTGGCTTAAATTTCTCTCCAGTTCCCTTATGCCAGCTCATCCTAACATATTCTTCTTTCTTTGCCAGTTCCCCTTTGAAGTCCCAGCATCCCTTGAGGATGAGATTACAGGGTTCCCACAAATACAAAATCAACTAAAAATATTGGTCTATCCGTTACTATAATTTAAACCTAGGAAAAAATTTGACTAGTAGTCATGGGAAGAAGAAATTTAGATAGAATTACTTTTATTTCTAAATTGTCTTTACAAAATTTATATTTCAACTGAATGAGTATCCATGCCATCAGGGCATTTTCATTATACTTAAAAAAGAAGAATGTCTTGAGACCAGAAGTCAGAAAACAGCCTGAGCAGCATAGTCAGACTTCATGTCTACAAAAATAAAAATGCTATACTTAGTAGGCATGGTGATATGTGCCTGTAGTCACAGCTACTGAGGAGGCTGAGGCGGGAGGATTGCTTGAGCCCAGGAGGTCAACATTACAGTAAACTACGTTGTGCCACTACACTCCAGCCTGGATGACAGAGCAAAACCCTATCTTTAAATAAATAAAATAAAATAAGAGACTTAGCTCTAAAGTGAGGGAGTAGAAGGCTTAGGAGAATATTGTCCTTGGAAATGCCACTCTGATGCACCATCTGCAATCTTCAACTTTTTTCTTCTTTTAACCTGCATGCACTCAGCATGCCAGAATATTTTTCCCAGTTCTTCCTTCTCTTCCTTTTTCTCTCCTTTCTCTTCTCTCTGTTGTTCTCCATTGCTCAAACATGGTGAAGTTTGAACGAAAAGGAAATAAGGAAACATTCCTTTCTTCAAGTCTTTGGTTTCATCTTCTACAATAAATCTTGGACAGAAACTCTTCACAGGGCATGGATCATGTATTCCTAGAGAAGCTACTAGCATTTTGGTCTCTGAAGTGCATGTATTCATGCTTTCAAATACTTACTGAGCGCCCCTCTATTTCTAGGGATACATAAGGATACATGCTGCTGCCTAAGAGGTGCACTGCCTAATATCTCTTCCATAACATGAAAACCAGGTCTTAAAATAAGGAACAAAGAACAACAAAAATAGAATTGGTATGATTGCTTATTTCCCCTCCCCCAAGATATCAAATCTTACCATGTCAGTATCTACTACTTTGGAGTCTGGACGACACTGAATGGATAAATGGATGGATGGATGGATTAATGAACATTGTTGACTGAGATTCAACATCCTTGCCAGTTAATCCTGCTTCTTCCAAAAGGGAGCCTAAGCTTGTAAGAAATCAGTATAGAAAACCTCAGAGCTTTCTGATGGAATTATATATATATATATATGTACACATATAATTCCAGATATAAACATAGATATGTATGATTGTACATACCTGTACAAGTATATAAACACATGTATTTTTTACATGCACATCTATGTATTTAGGTATATATAGGCATATATCATTACATAATAATTTCTAATACTCTATAGTTTATGGGACCAGTTCTACTCCTTAATTTTTCCCGAGTCTTAGGTGACTTTGTCCAAGAAGACAGAGTTAATGTAAAAGCTGAGACTAGACTCTGATCCCTGGGCTTAATAACACAATGCTTTTACTTCTAGGTGTTTCACCTCCATCACTTTGGACATGTTTTCTCCTTTTTGAGAGAAAGGAGAACATTCCTGGGGTCCATCTCAGGCCCCTTTAAACATATTTGAGATAAGTTAATAATTATTGTTCTTCTAATTTGGCCCCAGAAAGATAGCAGCTGATTTTTTCAAAGACATGCAGATGATGTAGAATTAGAATTTCTCATGATGGAAGAAATGGACAATTCTTTGTCATAAATAGAGAATATTATATCTGGGACATTTTCACATTTTTGCAAGTCTAAATTAAGCTGGTCCTTCTCAAAGGGATGTGCTGTGGAATATGAGGAGAAATAAGTATTTGTCATATTGAGACATGAGAATTGTTGGTATCTCATAGGCTTTTTCCAACCAGCTACAAAACTTATGAAGGAAAAACTGTATAACTTTACTAAAATGTATCTATAAAGAAGTCATTTTAAAGTAAGCAAGATTTGAGGTCCTAAAGCCATCAGAGTGTTGGAATTGGCAGAAAGGTACTGAAACAGTTTGAAATCACACACATTTACCCTGAATTCTATAGAACTAAATAAAAGCTATCAAGGGTTACTTGTGCAGACCTAATCCTGAGCTATACCAGTTTATTGACATCTAGGCTAAAAAAAATGGAATCTGACTGCCTCACTGAGTCTCAGTCACTGGACAGTGTCCTGTTCAGATATCAGGGCTCTAGCTCCTTAATTCCTAGCCAGGTCAGCCCTCCTGTTTCTCCTATGTGCTACAACACGAGAGGTCAAGCAATATCAAGTCCTCAGGTGAAAACTAATGCTGATGTAAGTAGTTATATGAAAAATAGAAAGGTGCAAACATGTTTACTGTGCCTGTCCCTTGTCCATCCTCCATAGTGTAAAGAAATCTGTCTATCCCAGTACCTTCCTTCCTAAGCAGCCATATTTTGAATCATGCTGTCCTCCTTCTCATTCGTGTTCCCACCCACTCCCAACACAATTTATTAGACCAGAGATGGCAATCTGACCCACAGGATGCCCAACTTGGAAAAACACAAACACTCAAATACTCAAACAAATGACTGACTTAGCTAGTTACATTCCCAGTTTGGAAAACTGAGTGGAAACCAAAGAAAGAAATAGCTATTGGAAAGCAGGAAAACTAGACTATACGAGACAGGTAGAACACTACTTTGTGTTACTAAAAAAAATAAAAAAATAAAAAAAGCCTTTTATCTCCAATATCATACCCTGGCATTTTGTAGTTCATCTACTTTTACTCTGAGTGTCCTTATAGTAAACTTTCCTTTTATGAACTAGCCTGAATGATTCCTTCTTTCCAATCCAAAGATGACTGATTAAGACAATGACAAGGAAGTTATCTCTCAAAATGCATCTCATTATCCTGTGACTATACTCTGACTCTAAGAGTGAACCTTGCAGTTCTTAAATTCCTCCTTCTGCTTAGAACTCCCAGAGAGATATATGTCTTCTTGTGAATACCTCTCACTCATGCTCACTGTGTGCCCCTTATTCTTGCATGACAGATTGTGGAGCAAATCTGTCTCTCTTATCCTTAACTAATATGAACCTGGCATTCTACTGTCTTCATGCTCTGCCGGGCCTGAATCGTTAACATGCCTGATAGGATAGCCAGTCCTGTAAATGTTTTTGCTTTAGCTTTGGTTCTTTGTTGCTTTACTGGCAACAGAACTTAATTTTCTAGGTTATTCTCAAACATCAGGGACAGAGCTAGTTAGAAATTGATTTTTATGGGTCTCATGCCAGAGATTTTGAACGTATAAGCCTCACATGGACCCCAGAAATCCTTTTTTACCTTGTCTTCAGGTAGTGTTGACACAAGTGATTATTGAATCAAACTTTAAGAAACACTGCTCTGGGACATTGAATCCCAAATCCAGTAGGAAACCAGTGGATTATTATAATACTCAGGAGAGTGTTTTAAATGATCTCTTTCTGGGTCACACCATGGATGTTCTAATTAAATAGTTCTGAATACAAGGATGGAATCATGTTACAAGGTATAATTTCTCCTGTATGTCTCAGAGTGTGGACAATTCTTCTGTGCTATGCTTGTTGCACAAAGTCTTGCTCTTCTCTGGACGTAACAGTCACTATTTCTGGCAGCAGGCAGAGAACCTGCTCATCTGAAAAGTTTCTCACCCTAAGACTTATATGATCCTGTCTTTCCCTTCTTGCAGTCGCTAATCATCATTCAAGCATGAATATTACTGCATTTATGGGTTGTTCCTGAATTTGAAAATGTCACACTTGGCCACATGAGAACCATTAGAACTGAATTCAACTTTCTCATTTCATGAGGTATAATTTATGAAGTATCCATTTGGATTCTCAGAACAGTTTCTATTTAAATGCTCTTATCAACATGAATACTTTAGTATTTCCCAAGAGTCTCTTGGAAGTGTGTTAATTTATTGTGGCTCGCTCTTTTGCACAAACATCAACAGAGCAGAAAATGTCACTGGGCAGAGGTGGGGATGAAGTACTTCCTCAGAGAAGATTGTATTTGTTCAAATATTGCCAATTTTTCCTTTCTTAAAGCTATTTAAAGGAAGTAACAGTACAGGTTGCCTTTCAAGTTTACAAAATTACAAATGGTGACAACTTTCAAAGAACACATAATTTATATGCCACTAATTTCTTCCTATATAGCTAGCTCTCAATTTTTTTTTTCTATGTATCCTTCCCTAAGAAGCTCCAATACCTGGTTTCTTTGAATTACAAAAGACGGAATCACCTTGGGGGTTCACGTATTCAGCCTAGGGCAGACAGGACTACTTAGTTTCCCAGGACAGAACCAGGAATTGGGTTTAATTTTTCATCAGACAAATCTTAAGACCTAGTTATGCAGATCTTTCTTAATTTTCTTCCTTGAAATTAGAAACATCTTTCTCAACAATTAGTGGTCCAAGGGAATGATCAAGAAATAGTGATTTGGGTAAAACGTCTTAAATTAGTGATTCGTGTTTAACAGGGGTGATGACTGAGAATTTAGTTTAGCTCACCTCAGGATTCAGCCAAATCTGAACAATACTGAAGAATCCAGTGGCAGGTATGACCAGACGCTAGGGAATTTGAAATGACATTCTGAGAATTGAGACCTTCTGCCTCAACAGAAGACTGTAGACCACTTTTGTGAATATGACTTAGTTGTTTCAGAAAATATTTTTTTCTGGGAAAGATAAGACTGTAAGCCAATAAATCCCTTTATTGTTTACTTTAGGACATTCCCACAGATCAATAACAGGAGACACTAATCTGTTCGCCTTAGTTACAAAGATATGCCTCAAGACCCTATGTTTATCTATTCTAAGCTATTTTATTGTTAATTTTTCCTAATCCTAATTGGTTCCTTGACTTAAAAGATCTACTGTAATCCATTTGAACCCAGATGCCATCTGACTTTCCCCTTCTGAAATGCTGCTAAGACTCTGTCAAGGTGCTTTTCACCCTTACTGCAGCATGTTATAATAAATGTAGCTGATTTAATGGGTTTCCTGGTGAAATATTAGGTAATTTCACCATTCTTAATTCAGCATAGCTTCTATAATTTAGATAGTCCTTCCAGCATAGAACACATACTTTGACCCATAAGAAATGTTGGAAAATGAGATCTAGCTACATTGGTAAAAGGAAACCCAGTTAGGTAAGCGCAGCATAACATTCTGAGAATACAGTGGTACACAATCCAGGTGATCAGTTGGTTTAATATCAAAGTACGTCAATTATCCCTCCAAATGGAGATAAGAGGATGGTATCAGACAAGTTCCCAGGTGGACAGCAAGCATAATCAACGGAAATCCACATGGTGACCAGTGAAAAGGAAAAGAGCAGGGACTGTTGGTCTAGAATGCCTGCATCCAAATCCTGACTTTGTCATTTACTAACCATATGACCTTACAAGTTCAATTTCATGCAGATAATTGTTGTACCTGCCTCCTAGGGTGGTTATGAGATGTGTGTGTATGTGCATGCACATGTTCATGCACATAAGACAAAGTACGATATAATGTTTGACAGTATTGTATATTGTTTATTGGCAAATATCAAATCTAAAGAAATCTTATATTTGAACAAAATAAGGAAAAAAATTAAACATTTATAAGGTGTCTTATAAGGGGTAGGGGACAACTGATGATAGTGAAGGGAAACACCATCTTTATTACTTAGAAGAAGAATGAAACTCTGAAAATAATTTTCTGTAGGCTCCAGAACAAGTATCTAGAAGGCTATTAAGGATCCCTCTCATGAAATGTGGGATTCACCCTGCTGAGTATAAGCAACTCCTAGCAGAAAACGCCTGTCCCTACCTAGTTGAGAAGGATGGAGTAGCCACAGCATCACATGGCTTATTATAAATACTATAGAAATAAACACAGCATCTCTGGGGGATTCCAGAAGTACCTTGGAATGGGGAGAATTAGGAATTCTTCAGGAAGTTGCAGACATGTATTAGGGATCAATGCCAGAAATATTTGGATACAGGTGCTTCTATAACATCATTTGTATCCAGACTCATAAGTCCTGAAAACATTTTGGGTATCTAAAGATTATCAACACTTGTTTATTTAGTACCTTTTAGTTTTCATTTGATGACTACTAACTTTCACATTTTTCATATTGTATGTCATATAATTCTCACCCATTGAGGTAGCGATAATTATTATTAGAATTTACTACAGTTACAAGAATGAGAACATTGAAACTCAAAGATTGTGACAGATGTATTTTCTTACAATGAACACAATGCTATTTATTTCCCACATGCTCTCTAGACCCTTGCCCCACTTCCTGGGGCAAGAGGTAGTAATTAGTCTCTCCCCCATCCAGAAACTGGGCTGGCTTTTGTGGCTGCCTGGACAAACAGGATGAGACAGAGGTGGCACTGCATAACTCCCAAGGTGGGATCACAAAAAGCAATATGGCTTTTCTCTAGCTGTCTCCATCTCAACACTCGTCCTTGAAATCCAGCCACCATGTCCCAGGGAAGCCTACACCACATGAAAAGTCCACCTACAAGTGTTGTAGTCAACAGCCCCAATTAAAGTCTCAGTCAATAATCA
This sequence comes from Rhinopithecus bieti, assembly GCF_001698545.2. Taxonomy (NCBI): domain Eukaryota; kingdom Metazoa; phylum Chordata; class Mammalia; order Primates; family Cercopithecidae; genus Rhinopithecus; species Rhinopithecus bieti. Next base: position 117,513 of record NW_016804176.1, read on the forward strand.
ACTGCCAGACACATGTGTGAGAAAACCTTCAGATGGTTCCAGTTTCTAGTTTTCAGGCTGCCTCAGTTTACACCAAGTATAACTCTCTCTGCAAAGCTCAGCTCAAATTGCAGGTTCATGAACAAAATAAATATTTATGCACTGTTTTGAGGTAGTTTTCTATGCATCATAAACACCTGGAACAGAGATCAAGCATTTGTATTTGAAAATCTGAGAACAATGTATTTGTAGGGGGAAAAGTATTTGTATTGAAATATAGGTCAACACAAAGTGCAGTATCTTTCTGTTAGGGCTCTCCTAGCATTTACTATGCACACCATTTATTGATACCTAGCCTATATGTGATATGTGATACTTGCTTATTTTATTTTAGGCATTTACACTTTATTTTTCCAGTTACATCATTAGTTCTTTGAGGAACAAACTGTTACTTTTTCATCACAAACTATCTGGATTAATAACTTCAATACATAGCAGCCCTTACCCTATTTACTTTTCTTTCTTTCTCATAGCATACTTAAATACATTATATAATTTACTTGTTTATGTTTTTATTGTCTGTCTCATATCATGAGCTTCATAAGTGCAGAAGTCTTTGTTTTGTTCACTGACATACTTTATTTAACTAGAATAGTGGCTGGAAAATAGTAGGCAGTCAATATAGTTTTAATAAATAAATGAATAAATGAATTTTTTTCAGAAGACCTCTCTGCATCAAAAAATAATGACAAACTCATTCTTGGGAAAATTACTGAAAGACCTTGAATTGTTTAACTCTCAAAACTTTTACTAATTGGCTGTCAGGAGTTTGTTATTAACACCTATCTGTGTAGTTTGAGAACATCTTTTGTTATTCTGTAAGGTGAGAGTAAAAGTTTTTATAAAAATTTTCTTGGTCACAGCAATTTTGTTTTCTACACGATTAAAATAAATGTAACCCAAAAGGTGAAGAATAAGGGAAGAATGTTGAAGAAATGTTTGAAGGAGGCAAGCCAAAAAACCATGTGTATCATACCATTTTTATTTAAAGTAAATACACTAATTGTGAGTATGTATTTCATAGCTTTTTCCCTCCTTTTTCACATCATGCTGGAGAGAATGCTGTTTACAAAACTTACCTGAGACACCACAAAAACTGAGTCATGATCTGGACACAGACAAATGCAGAGACTGGGATAAATATGAAGGGAAAAGGGTGGGGGGAACTCAGCATGGATCATAGAGGGAGGGAACAAAGTAACGTGGAAGTGCCCAGAACCCAAGGACAAATGTGACTCAGTGCAGGATTCCCACTTACAGGATGGCAGAAGGGCATTTAAAAATGGAAACATAATAACATTAATTCAAAGATGTTTGTATTTGTGAAAAGCACACCCCACATGAATTCAAAGATGTTTGTATTTGTGAAAAGCACACCTCCTCCTATGTCTCAAATCTTCATTAAAATCTGTCAGCGTTTGTGTAAGTCCCCATAGGGTAAGCCAGGATATTAAAGAGAGAGAGCATTTGATTACAAAGCAAGAAAATTCTCAGACTTGGTTTATTTAACAGAAGCAGGAACTGCACACTCCTTTTGGAGTCCACTGCACTTGGAGTCCACCGCATTTGGAGTCCACTGTATATGACTCCAAGAAATGTAGCCCTTGTCCCAAGGAATCACTGGAGAGAATAGGAAAGGAGTTCAGTCCCATAAAGCATGTGTGATTGAGCTAATTCCATTTGAATTTCAAATTATAAGGTAGCATCAGGGCTTAGTTTTCTCTAGGTATTATACATTTCTTTCTATTTCCCTATGGCCCATGTTTTAGAAACCTAATTTTTCTATTTCCATATCCTCTACCTAAAACATTCTATACAAAATTAGTAAATCTGATATTTTGGTAAATATCCCAACAATGGGCACAGTATTCAGTAAAATCTCATTTACCCAGGCCCCAAGTAACCATCAATTCACTTTGAGTTTCTACATTTAATAATAGAAAGAAGAGAATGCTCAAAATTAAAGCTGTAGAAGCCAGAGATTTGGTTTGAAAAGTAATTTTACCTGGCTGGGTGCAGTGGCTCACACCTGTAATCCCAGCATTTTGGGAGGCCGAGGCAGTCAGATTACCAGAGGTCAGGAGTTCAAGACCAGCCTGGCCAATATGGTGAAGCCCTGTCTCTACTGAAACTACAAAAATTAGCCAGGTGTGGTGGCAGGTGCCTGTAATCCCAGCTACTCGGGGGGCTGAAGCAGGAGAATCACTTGAACCCGGGAGGCAGAGGTTGCAGTGAGCAGAGGTTACACCAGTGCAACAAGAGTGAAACTCCGCCTCAAAAAAAAAAAAAAAAAAAAAAAAAAGAAAAGAAAAGAAAGAAAAGAAAAGAAAAGAAAATTCTTCTTGCTATATGCCAAGCCCTAGGGAAATAGTTGTAAATATGGTAAATGTGGATTCTAGACACACAAAGTTTACTGGCCATTGCAGAACTTGTCTATTTTGTACAACTTCAAACCTAGGATTGTAAAAATTACATCCAAAATACTCCGTCAATGGACCAATTAATTTTTATTTCTACTGAGCCAGAAAGAAAAACCATTGAATGAATTTAATGCAGAGAAATTTTTTAAAACACTTTAGAGACCAAGTCTCAAGCCTAACATTTCAATTTTCATTTCACTGAAGAGTCAAAAAAGATAAAACAATAAATTTAATTAGAATTAGAATTGTGAAGAAAAGATAAGAATGTACCATTTTTTAAGTACTGGCTACTTAACTTGTGGACCAGTACAAAATAAAAATACGGGGCTTTTGTCTAAAAAAACTTATTTAAAACTTAAGACAGTGACAGCAGAGCATTAAGAAAGCAAATAGTCTTTCTAAGCACAGAGCCCTAATGCAAATGCAGAGGTTGCACAACCATGAAGCCAGCTCTATCTCTAAACTCACAATTCATTTAATCTGTTCTAGCATTATATTTGATATTTAACAAAGCAAACACCTAATGGAGGGGAAAATCTAGTTGTAAACAAAAAGGCAAGTAAATAGTATCACCTAAGAAACTGCTATTGAAACTGATAAAAATAAGTGTTTTCATCCAATATTTACAACTGTTAAGTAGCCCCAAAATTCCAAAAATAAGCTTAGTAATGCATTTCATGGACATGTAGAAACGTAAGGTTTGATGGGTAGTCAGTATGCAGATGCTTACTCTGAAACAAGAAGGAATTATTAAGTATTCTCCTAAATGCAAATGAACCTAACATATCTTACTTTGTACTAAAAAAAGAAAAATTATTTTGGAAATAGAAGTTTGTCAGACAAATTTGTAACACAAGAAGCCATCCTGTAAGAGAAGTTGATTGTTAACAAGCAAGGTTTCTTAATTAATTATTGGCAATTTACTGTGTAATTGGATTTAGGTAATTGCACAAAACAGATTGGAAATAAGTTATATTTAAGTCTTTTTTTTTTTCATTTTAATTTGTGCACATTTTGTGGTTACTCCATCAATAAATAATTCATTTCCTACCACTCAGGGCTTCAGCCTCTTCATCTGAAAGATGAGAAGTTTCAGGTAATAGAGTTCTGAATGCTCTCCCAGCCCTAATTAATTCAGCATTACTTGTTGGTAACATACTGCCTACAAATTCCTGCACTGCAGAATAAATGAAGAGTAAGCCTCTGTTTCTTACCACAGACAGTTTACAATCCAGAAGGCAAAGCAAGCAAGGCAGTCAGAATTATAACACAAGACTGCTGCAAAATTCTTAATCTTTTATTTTAACAAAAGAATCTTATCAAAGATACACAGAAACTTTCAAGGTTTGGGAATGAGGCGAAATTAATAGGCTGGAAGCATCTGACACAAATCAGTATCCTTAAAAAATGTAGATGTACGTACCAGAGGCTTGAATGAGGTTTTCAAGCTAGTTTATGCCAGTGTTTGTGTTGTTATGTTGTCATGCATACAAATGCCCAAAGTCAATCTTACCTTACAAGTAAGCTTCCTATATATTAGGATGTGTTGATGAAATGCATAGCATGGCCACTATTTCAGAACACATTGATCACTGACTATTGCAGTAAAATGACCATAAGACAAAATGTGGACTTTCTTAATCCACTTGTTTTGTACCCTGGGAAGTTGTATTTGGTTGGCAGCCTTTTCAACATACATTGCTTTCATCTCACATATTTGGTCCAGCTGATTGAATCAATGATATAGGACCGTCATTCATCTTTTAATAAACAATGAAAATCAGGAAGATTAAAAAGTGACAGCTTGAAACAGAACATAAAATACATCTGAAGTAGCAGAAATTGAGTTACCATGGCGTTAACATGATTTTCAAAGGTCTCCAGTCTGGCTTTGGGGCCCCATTTCCTGGCTTGTTTAAAATGAAACCAAGGATCTTAAATGAGGTGCCAGAGAAGCCAAGAGTCAGTGGCTGAACTAGCTGGGCCTGTGGGCAGAGAGACAGCAAGAGATAGCAAGCAATATATGTTCTGAAGTTCAAAAGAGTTAAGGGTGCAATTTTGATAAAAAATTAAATTACTAAAAATGTGTTTATTTGGTTTTAGGATTTGAAATGTTATGTCCCTAGTTATCAACTTGAAAAATGTTGTAATATTGAATATTACAATATCTCAATAGTTTGAGATCCCACGAAAATAGACACTGGAATAGACTAGTGGCTTGTTGTAGAGTGTCTTCGGGAAGACAGAGAAGGAAGCAGGACTAGGCTAGAGGAGAAGTTGAACTATGATGTCTTTGCAACAGAGGCCTCAGCCATTCCCACATGGAGTCCTGAGGCTGGTTTGGTTCTTCACATATGTCCCAACTTGAAGGAAAAGGCTAGGTCTTTCTGCCCCAGGAAGGCCTCAGCTGCAAGCAATAAGCAGGCAACACTCCTGACAGGTGGGGGTATGGGTGCCTTGGCACTAAAGAAGGGATGTGGGCCACGCATCCCTGCATCCATGATATTGTTGGGCTCTGTGTCCCTACCCAAATCTCATCTTAAAGTGCAATCCCCACATGCCAAGGAAGGGAGGTGATTGGATCATGGGGGCAGTTTCCCCAATGCTGTTCTCACGAGATCTGATGGTTTCATAAGCGTCTGGCATTTCCCCTGCTTGCACTTACTCCTTTCTACCAGCTTGTGAAGAAGGTGCCTGCTTCCTCTTAGTCTTCTACCATGATTCTAAGTTTCCTGAGGCCTCCCTAGCCATGTCCAATGGTGAGTCAATTAAATCTCTTTCCTTTATAAATTATGCAGTCTTGGGTATTTATTTACAGCAGTGTGAAAACAGACTAATACAATCCATTAGAGTTGTGAAAGAAAAATACCTTGGGTCCTTTCAAGCTGGGAACTGCTCAGGGCAAATCTGCCTCCTATTCTATTGAAATCATCCTTTGCTCACAGAGCTAGATGCATATTCTGATTGCCTTCTTTGCAAAGACTTATGAAAAAACCGAAAGAATGCAACCATCTGTCTCTTACCTACCTGTGACCTGGAAGCCCTCCGTGTGGGTGGCCTTGCTTTGAGCTGTTTCTGCCTTTTTGGATGGAACTAATAAACTTCTTACATATTGATTGATGGCTCATATCTCCCTAAAATGTATAAAACCAAGCTATGCCCCAACCACCGTTAGGGCACATGTTGTCAGGACATCCTGAGGCTGTGTCATGGGTGCGTCCTCAACCTTGGCAAGATAAAATTTCTAAGTTAACTGAGACCTGTCTCAGATTTTCTTGTTTCGGAGTTCACCCACAGCCCACAGGCCATATTCATCCCACTGCCAATTGTGTAAGTAAAGTTTTATTGCAATATAACCCCACTAATTCATTTACATATTATCTATGGCTGTTTTAAAACAACAGTGGCAGAGATGAATAGATGCGACAGAGGATATATGGCCCACAAAGCCTAAAATACTAATTATATGAACCTTACAGAACAAGGTTGCTGATACCCACTCAAAATCAACTAGGATTAATTTCTCTAAATTAAATTAAACTTACCACCCCTTTCTCATCTCATCAGCTCCCTGGCCCTTTCATTGTTACTACTGCCAGTGTTTCTCCTACTTGTCTCTCTGATTTAACTAAGTCTAACATATTTCTGGACATTCAGAAGACTGTTAACACGGTCTCCCCCAGTAATACATTTGCAAATCTGTCCGGCTTCCATCTCTATTCCTGGTGATGTTGTAAGAAATCAAACATATATCTCAGTCCTGGGCCCAGTACAAACACATTCCTCCATATATCTCAGTTCTGGGCCCAGTACAAACATTCCTCCATTTGTCTCAACTTCCTGGGCCCAGTACAAACATTCCTCCATTTGTCTCAACTTCCTGGGCCCAGTACAAACATTCCTCCATTTGTCTCAACTT
>NW_016804176.1:124372-166464 GCF_001698545.2 Rhinopithecus bieti
AAAAAAAAAAAAAAAAAAGTAGAGATAATGAGACTAGAGTCGGGGAGGACCATCCTAGAGGCTTTGTTCAAGCTAAATTTCTACCTATTATCAGCCCCAGTTCCTAATCACTATTCTATGCTCAGCTATGATACCCTCTCTGTTTCTCCCAGGCAAGTCTGCCCTTCTTCCTCTGGACTCCAATAATAATCCTAACCTCTCCCATAATCCTAACCTCTGCCATTTATCCCTTTCTAACTTGGGTAGCAATACTGCAGAATAGAGGCCCAATATTTGTTATGAGTAGATTGAATACAGGTAGTAATTCTCCTCCTTTACTGCCCAAGGGATGGTCAGCAATCCCCTCCTTTTCCTAGGTCTTGGATTCTTCATGTACAGTGTGATAACACCTTAGGAGGCACATGAAGCTACTGTAAATTGTAAAATGCTAAAGACATGAAAACTAATAGTGGTATGGCATTTAGTAGAGATTTATAACTGGAAGAAACACTTCAGGTCCTATAAGCTTTCAGAGTTAAAACTTTGTTGTTTATGTCCATTACTGGACTATGAGATAACAAGAGGGCAGACAGCAATTGTATCTTGTGCATTTTTATATCTTCAGCACATAGAGTACTCAGTACATGGTTATTATATCAAATTGTCCCATTGAAATGAATACAAGATCTGATCCTAATAGTACTGATTATTTGTAGTCCATGCACCAAAAATTTTGGTTCAACTCATATTATTTCTCTCTTAATAATGGCTTTAGAATATTCAAGATACTCAAGGATATTCAAGAGGCATCTTAAGTTATATTCTCATTGATCAAAATAATTATGAAACTCCTCTTTTGAGTCACTTAACAAGGATGTGGCACATTTTTATATCTTGAGTATCAGAAAATATTCATTCTTTGAGGATGAATTTATTTTTAGGAAAATAACCAAAATGATTACAAGCCAAGTATGATTAATAAGGTGATTTATCACAGTACATGATAATAAGTTAGTTAGAAATGACACTTTAGAATGAAATAATAAAAATGATGTTATTTCTTGCAAGCCTGATTGAAAGGCAAGTCCAATACAGAAACATTTAAATGTTTGAAGCAACAGAAACAACATTGCAATAAGCACTTATTTTGAAGGGTTCAGGAATTCGTTGGAAGCCTAAGAAGCATCTTTGTAAAATTCCAATCCACTTCTTTAGAGTCACTCATCTTTCTGCTAACGAATAATCCATGATAGCCTGCTCCAATTGGCAAAGTTGACTAGATGGAAATCATCGAGTACAGAAATTTTGGTAAGGAATCTGGTCTGACCTAACATCACACAATTTTCAGATAATTTGATAGTAGGCAAATATTATTGACTTTGTTTTAAAGTGCATCTCTGGGCCTGATTCTCAGATCACAAATTCCTCCTCCATCACGATTACTGTTGGTTCTCATAACCCTCTCACAGTGCTAACATAATAATTTCTATCCCTGTAACCAGGAGTCTCTGACATATCTCTCTGTACCTTCGTGTCTTCCAGATATTTTTCTACCTCCCCAGTTCCTGACTTCTCTCTAGAGTCATATTGTCTACTACAGGAGTATAGTAGACATCCTCCCCTACAAAGATGTCTACATCTTAATCCTCAGAATCTGTGACTACATTAGGTTACATGGCAAAAGGGACTTTGCAGATGTGATTAAGGACCTTGAGATGAGGGAGAAATTATTCTGGATTATTCAGAAGGGCCTATTGTAATCAAAAGTGTCCTTACAAAGGAAAAAAAAAAAAAGAGGCAGGAGAATTAGAATCAGAGAAAAATAATTGGGACAATGAAATCAGACATTGCAGTGATGTGGCCATGAGCCAAGGAATGCGGGCAGTCTCCAGAAGCTGAACAGATTATCCCTGAAGTCTCTAAAAAGAACACAGCTCTGCCAACACCTTGATTATAGCATTATAGGACTTATTTTGGACTTCTGACCTCAGAACTGTAAGATAAAAATATGTGTTGTTTTGAGCCACTGCATCCATAGTGATTTGTTATAGCAACAATGGGAAACTAATACAGGCTGCCATTGTTCTCGTGGGGCTATTTAAATTTAAATAAACTATAAGTTTATAAAATTAAATTCCCCACTCTAGCTATATTTCAAGCCCTCAATAGAAACCTATGACTGATATCTGCCATATTGGAGAGCACATATCCAACAGCATTGAATTGTGCTGTTATAGAGGTCTCTTTGATTCATCCCAGATATCTCACCACTACTGTAGATTTAATAAAGCTAAACTAAATGCCTCCCCCTTAATTTTAAACCTCCTTGTCAATAGTAGTGTCCCAGAAGGCTATCCTACGCAGTAAACACTATCTTGGCTCAAAAAGTTCTTTGTTTGTTTTTTGTTTTTTCTTTTTTTTGTTTTGAGACGGAGTCTCACTCTGTTGCCCAAGTTGGAGTGCAATGGTGCGATCTTGACTCACTACAACATCCGCCTCCCAGGTTCAAGCGATTCTCCTGCCTCAGCCTCCCGAGTATCTGGAATTACACGTGCCCACCACCACCACGCCCAGCTAATTTTTTGTACTTTTAGTAGAGATGGGGTTTCACTATGTTGGCCAGGCTGGTCTCGAACTCCTGACCTCATGATCCGCCCTCCTCAGCCTCCCAAAGTGTTGGGATTACAGGCATGAGCCACCGTGCCTGGCTTGAAAAGTTATTTAATGCAGTTTTTTTCAGGAATCAAATGACAGCCTCAGATAAAAGAAGGAAGAAGTGGCTTAGTCTCACTGTAAGTCCTGCACTTTGTTGTCATCGGCCACATGAAAAACACATTATAAAATCATAGAGAATGTTCAAGTGGGGCAGAACTTTAGCAATCTCATGAGGAACCTCTCCTAGCTTTAATTTCAAAGATTTTTCCTTTCCTTTCTATACTGCTATAAGAGTTGGGTTGTTTGATTATTGATATGCTGACACTGGTTTTAAAGCAGAATATGGGATCATGTTTATTTGTGATAATATATCTTGATAAAATATAAGGATACAATATTACAATATCTTGGCATCCTAAGACTAAAGGGAGACATGATGGACTTTTGATTATCCAATTATACTCTGAGTAGAATAAAAACTGGAATAACAATTTCTGGAATTATTTTCCACTGCATCCTACAAAAGAGGAAACTTTGTCTGATTAGAATTTTTTTGATGTGTCAGAGCACTTTACAGTTAAAAAAAGTAGCTGAGAGCCATTAAGCAGTAACTGAAAACCAGCTAAATTTTATTCTTATTTAATATGTTTCTGCCACAGGACACTTTCTCCCCACAGTAAATACAAACCAGGAAGATTTGCTGTCTTAAGAGAAAAAAGACAGTAAAATTCATTCACAAAAAATGAGTTGAACATGATGTGCTAAGCAATGGAAAATGTTCTTTGAAAGGTTATGAAATACCTGATTAAGTAGGGCAATTATATAAAAGTTTATAGAAGTCCATATTGTAAGCCTTAATAATATAAACATATGTCAACACACATGTGATTATGGAGAAAGACCATTACTGTAGGTATCTACTCCTAGTTTATCTATTTTTACAGTCTGAAGAAATTTTTAAAGGTCACAAGACCTTTCTTCAGACTTTGTCACTTAAATAGTATTTTCAAATAGCATTTTCCAAACTATCGCCACTTATTTGTCTTACAATAAATTCATGGTTTTTTTTCTTTTAATGGAAATATATGTCATTGCATCTTTATCCTCAAATCTGTTCTCTGCACTCTCCTTGTTCCAATATTATTATATACTATGACTATTATATACTCTCTTCCCCAGACTCTCTTACCTTCCAGTTAAGTTTGGCCACTTAGAGGCTGTGGCAGGAGATTGGAAGGTTGGACGAGGGGAGAAACCACACCATTTCTCTACTGCCCTCTGCTTCAGGTGACATACCTACCAGTGGCTGTGTCTTTTTCATTTGTACGTATCTAGCTACCATGTGTTTTCCATGAGATACTCTTGAATCATTTAAATAAATGCCTAGTGAAGTTTGAGTGTATTTTTATCACCAGTTATTCCAATGACTTTGTCCTGGACAGTTTCTTAATTTTTTTCAACACTTAACCATACTCAAATGTATCATCAGACACTCACCTTCTTCAGCAGAAAGTGATTTATCATTCTTTGGCCTTATAGTAAATGGCAAGAGGAAAAGTTGATTTACCCTATGAACATCAATTCCTGTATTTTCATAATAAGTTTATTTTTCTAACTCTGAACTAAAAAAAAAAGATTCCATCTTTCATGTATTCCCATATCTTATAATTCCCCAGTGACTCTTCATAGAAGACCATTGGAGAAAGCCTATTACAATTCATAATGGAGCTGAGGAAGAAAAAATGAAATTCATTAAATAGCCTTAATATAGGTCACATAAGTGGAGATGAATTTCTAAACTCTTGAAGAAAACCATAAAACCAGTATTTTAAATTATTTTTTGTTTCTATGTTTCTAGGAGTTATTAGTGCCTGGACAGGATCAGTTGCCTTTAATAACTGTTTTACTACATCAGTCATAGGACTCTGCCAAAATGCTTTCACCTATAAAAAGTGATCACTAGTTGTAAGGATCCTTTTCTCAGGCCCAGGCAGGGGTGAGGCTTGAGGGACAGCACTGTCTGAGTTGAAATACATATGCAGATTCCTAAGTAGTTCAAAGCAAAGTAGAAGGCAAAGGTGGTTCCTCTGAACTAGTTGTATATATCCTGAGGATATGATAAAAGAGATAACTGGGAGGAGGGAGGAAAAGGAAAGTCTTACACAGAGCTGAAGGGTACTAACTAAAAGGACAGGAAAAAGGCTTCCACTTCTGGCTATTAGTGAGTTATCTCATTTTATATCAAGTCTCCCAATGAGAACAACTATAAATCTAAATAAAATGTTTTTAAGGAAATTTGCTTGAAGGCATTAAAGACTTGAAAGACCATGATTCCAGAAAGATGTTCAGAGAAACAAGTGCAACACAGAAGAGAAGAAGAGCTCTGCTCTTGTTTTCCAGGTGGAGTATTTTCCCCCTATTCAATGGAGATATGCTCTCAGTGGATGCCTGAAACCACAGGTAGTACTGAACTCTAAACATACTATGATTTTTTCCTATACATATTTACCTATGATAAAATTTTATTATAAATTAGGCACAGTGAGAGATTAACAATTGAAACCAAAGTGCTAGCCTGATTAAGCCTGTCCAACTTAACCCAACTTGCCTGTTTTTAATTGCTTACTTCTAGTTGATCTTAAAAGTTACAGCTAAAGGTCACATAGCCAAACAATATATAACTAAATTCCCACTAGCTTCTTTGAGATAACATCTCTGACATATATGTATGGTAGTGGTTGATTAAAGCTTTCAGGATTTTGAGGGCTGCTCCTATTCAGTTCAAATTAGTTGAAACCACTGACCTGCCAAATGGTTTGTTGAGGTGCCTGAGGAGTAACCTTTGGACATCAGAAGGTCCAGAAGCCCACTCTAATATTATGATAATGCCACCATTTTTTGAACAAGCATCAGGGTTCTGCAAGTGTAATCAAGCTACATGTGAAGAACCACGTAGCTTGATTACACTTGCACAACTTTGATTTTCTTACCTTTCCCCCTGCCCCATTTTTTGTCCCCTAAGTGTCTTCAAGTCCTATTTTCAGGGAGGTGGATTTGAGACCTCTTCTCCAATCTCCTTGCTTGGCAGCCTCACCAATAAACTCTCTCTCTTTTGCAAAATCTGTCATTACAGGCATTGGCTTGCTATGTACTGGCAGAATGAGCCTGGTTTGGCATCACAGTAACTAATAATAAAATAGAACAATTATAACCATATACTGTAATAAAAGTTACATGAATGTCTCTCTTTCTCTCTCTCTCTCCCAAAATATCCTATTGTATGTAATATTTTCAGACCATGGTTGACCATGGGTAACTGAAACTGCAAAGGGCAAAACCACAGAAAAGGGGGGACTACTGCATTTGACAATTCATACATGAAACTAACAATCTGGGAAGCTGGTGAGTGTTTGGCAGTCTTGAGGGATAGAAAAGGAAAAAAAAATTGAAGTCTTTTAAGGAGGAAAAACCCTAATAAATTATTTCAGGTTTTCAGTTGGGACTCCTAAAGAACAAAATCCAAGTAATAAAGGAAATTGACCACCTCCCTGTTGGCTCAATTAAAAACAGATGAAGTGATCTGCCCTCATCTGACTTTCTTCAAGGAGCAAAAAAAGTGTTTTTTTTAATTTTTCTGGCTGGACGCGGAGGCTCACACCTCTAATCCCAGCACTTTGGGAGGCCGAGGTGGGCAGATCACGAGTTCAGGAGATCAAGACCATTCTGGCTAATATAGTGAAACCCTGTCCTCAAAGAAAGAAAGAAAGAGAAAGAGAGAGAGAGAGAGAGAGAAAATATCTGAGAAGAAAAAGAATATAATCCAGAACCTCTAATTATCTCTTCAATTTTCTTACTCAATGTTAAGCATACACTCAATTGCCAGGCACACAACAAGACAAGGACAAATTATCTAAAACCAAGAGAAAAACGAAAAAAATATGCAATGAAAAAATTACTACAATGAATAATTTCAGTAGAGAACTAGAACCTATTTTTTTAAAAAAGACTTAAATAGAAATACCAGTACTAAAAAAATAGAATAACCCAATAGACAATTTATAACAGAAGATCAGGCATGGCAGAAGAGAGTATTTTCAAACTAAGATATAATCCCAGTTTGTTATATCCCAACTTAAGTATAGAAAGAAAAAATGATACAAATATAGAAAGCTATTAAGAGACATGTAGGACACAGAGAGGTCTAAAATACACGATTTTAGTTCTAGTAAAAGAAGAGAGAGGATGAGTAGAAGCAATATTAGATGATGATGGCCAAACATTTTCTGAAATTAATGAAAGACATCAAGCCACAGATTCAAGAAATGCTGCAAATAAACAAGATAAATATAAACAAAACCTACCTAGGCCTATCGTAGTAAAATCACTTAAAATCAAAAGAAATATCACTGGGACAATTAGATATTCAAATGCAAACAAAGGACAGAAAAGATGTTGAACCCTACTTAATACAATGTATATAGAAAATATCTTCTCCCATAGTCTTTTCACTCTTTTAATGGTGTCTGAGTATGAGTTCTTACTTTTATGCAATTCAATTTACCAATCTTTTCCTTTTATAGTTAATGCTTTCTATATTCTGTTTAAGAAAACTTTGGTTATTACATGGTCATAATCTAATGAGACTAGTGTCCCTGTAAGAAAAGGAAAAGATAACAGGAGTGCACATGCACAGAGTAAACGTCATGTGAGGACACATTGAGAAGTTGACTGTCTTCATTCAGGCTGCTATAATAAAATACCACACATTTGAAGATTTAAACAACAAACATTTATTTCTTACAATTCTGGATGCCAAAATCCTGAGATCAGGATGCCAGCATGGTCAGGTTCTAGTGAGGGTCCTCCTCTGGACTGCATACTGCCAACTTTTCCTTGTATCCTCACATAGCAGAGAGTGAGCCAGCATTCTGGCCTTTTCCTCTCATAAGAGCGCTAATTTCATTTGTGAGAACTCCACCTTCATAACCTAATCATCCTCCAAAGGTACATCTCAAAATATCATCACACTGGAAATTCTATTTTGACATATGAGTTTTCAGGACACAAACATTCAGACCATAACAATAGTCATCTGCAAGGTAGGAAGAGAGCACTCACCAGAAACCAGCCCTGCCAGCGCTTGGATCTCCAGCCTCCAGAACTGTGTGAAAATAAATTTCTGTTGTGTAAGCCCCCCAGTCTGTGGTATTCTGTTATGGCAACCCAAGCAGACTAATATATTGTATGACTCTATTCATATATCAAGTATTTTTTAAAGTAATATATGAAATTGGAAGTGAAGTCAACTCCCTTCAAGGAAGGAAATTTACAAGGACTATGAAAGTCATAGTGGACTTCTGGGGTGCTGCTAATACTTTATTTCTTGGTCTTAGTGGTGGATACATGAGCACATTTTTGTGAAAATTTTAAGGAAATTTAGATTTATGGTATGTGGTGTTCATTGAATATTTAATTTAAATTTTATTTTAAAATAAACAAGAAAAGCAGACTCATTGGGTGAGGGTGGATGACAGATACCAGAAAACTTCAGGGGGAGTGGATAAAATAAAGCACCCCAATTCCCATGGGAATTGATACAAAACAGTTTCCTATACTCCTTTACTCTTCCATCTCTTTATTTCTCTCTTACTCTTCCAAGCATACGTCCCTTTAGGATAACCTATGGAAAAAGTTGTCAATGGTGTTGGTTATGAAAGGATGAGATGGGAAAAGGCAGTCACTCACCAAAGAGTGTAAGTCAAATTGGTATTTTTTTTTTAGCATAGTAATGTTTCCAAAAACAATTTACAAAAGTGGATACTGTACAGACTGATTTAATAAACAGGGACCTCTAAATAAGTTCTCATTAAAAATGATTATTTTAAGAAAATACCAACAAAGAATTGATCACCATTTTGGATTCTACACGTCTTATAACATATATGTTTTTTCTTTAGATAAAGCTCTCGGGGGTGACATGAGGAGCTGCTCTTTATTCTTCTGAATGATTGCAAGAAGTTTTGGCAAGAATTTTCCCAGATTAGAAAAAACATAGCACATGTTTTTGGACTTGGGTGTGTAAACATAAACATATGTCAGCTTCAGGAGAGCATCTGTTCTTCACACACCTCTGCTTGAAGCTGCATTCAGCTTCACAGTTATCTCTAGGAATCAATTCTCTTTGAAGGCATCACTCAGCAATGTATATTTTACTGAATATTTGGGGAAAAATGGGAAAGCAGTTTTGTGTTAAACGCCTTAAGCAGGCATCCAATAAACATCCCATTCAACCCATCTTTTCTGCACTCAGGCCTCTCTTGGCTTCCTACCATCCTGACATCTTCCCACCCCAATTCTTTCCCCACTTGCTGGCTAAATATCTTTTGTTCCCTGGCCTTCCAAAAGCCCAACCACAGACAGCTAACCCTCCTGACAGCTTACTGGAAAATGTAGAGTCTTTGCCCCATCCCCATTTGTTTCTCCCCATTTTTCTACTGGCTTGACCAGCCTTCAATACCCCACTGGAACTTTGGGCGATAAATTTTTGTCCAATGCATTACATGTATAAGCAGAAGGGTAGGAAACGTCCTTTGCACACTTGCCCTGATTAACAAAAATTTAGCTTAGTATCAGGATTCCTTGGGCCTTAACTTCTCAGTGCTACACATTCCACACAAATTTGAATAACATCTGTGAAATATTTTGGGACACTTAAAAATTGTGGTTATATGAGAATACAAAATGTCATTATTCTTCCGTGTTGCTCTCATAATTCTGGCCTAAATGCAGAAAAGCAATACGGAATTAGCTAATAACAACGCTTGGCCGTAGTTAATAGTCCAACATGCATAC
Organism: Rhinopithecus bieti; assembly: GCF_001698545.2. Taxonomy (NCBI): domain Eukaryota; kingdom Metazoa; phylum Chordata; class Mammalia; order Primates; family Cercopithecidae; genus Rhinopithecus; species Rhinopithecus bieti. The sequence goes on from NW_016804176.1 coordinate 133,859, forward strand.
TGTGCAGGTAAAAGAATTTCCTTTTCATATGACATGCATTTAAGAAATATCACTGTCATAATTTGGCTCATGTCCTTGTGATGACTCCCAAACATAGCAGTGACTAAGTTGACAAATGCTTTTCTTTTGGATAAATCAAAATGCCCTGTGACAAAACTGCTCTGGCCTAATGCAGTGCAGAGGGATCTACTTACGTTCTGTGTAAACTGCCATTCTCGGAGAAAAAGTGTTCATACCTGGGTTTCCACCATTCATCCTATTTTAAAAATTTGGACTGGTTGCTTTCTTTGGTCCCATCTATGTGCTAATTCATTACGGCAGCCCCATGCACTTGCACAGATTGTATCAAAGGCACATTTGGCTTTGTCCTGTCATTTCAATCATCTGTCTATGCAGGCATTCATTCACAAAATGATTGTTGGCTACCTATTATTTACAAGTCTCCTTGCAACAAAGCATCTTTATACCTTCTTATAGGGGTTATAAAGATACACAAGGTAATTCCCCATCTTCATTAAGCTCACATTTAATCAAAAAAGGTATACACACACACACCAAAAAACAACAACAAAACAGACAACTGTAAACAGTAAAGACAAAATAGAAGTAGAAGAGGAGGTTGTTTCTTGCCTGAGGCAAGTACGGCAGCCAGAATAATGTTTTCAAAAAAGCACATCCAATAATGTCTGCCTTCTGCCTAAATCCCTCATATGATTCTCCATCATATTAAGAAAAAAAAACCTAAGCACTTCAAACCAATACGCCACTTCTTAGCCAGCTTCAAGTTCTGCTCTTCTCTCTTATTCATTACACTTCAGCCACACTGGCCTTCAACTCAAAGAGGATGTTGAACATAGGTTTTTTATAAAATTGCTCACCTGTTGCCTGTCTTGTGTTTACTATGTCAAAGGGGCCCCACCTGTAACATGTCAACACAGTGGAGTCACCATGAAAATACATTTGGTAAGGAGTTTAAATTCCTAACAGATGTCAGGGAAAGGAAGGAAGAATGTATGGCATGACTTTTGATCACACCCATAGCACTGTACTTTGGTTTTAAAATAGGGCCCTCCCACAATAACCCCAGAACTCAGAATTAGGAAAGGACTCTCCTGGAAAAGCCTTCTCTGTTTATCTATATTTTAGAAGTTTTACCATTTTAGAAGTGAGATGGTGTTTTTTATAATAACAATAGCAGCTGATTTTTTTGAGCTTTTTGCCATGTATGTATGTCTTTACATATATAATTTAGTTAATTCCCCCAATACTTGTGAAGTAGTGCTACTATTATCATTATCTTCCAAATGAGGCAGCACACTTAGAGAGATCAACACTTTGTTTAAAAAATAATTTGTACCTGGAGTGAGTTTTAAAAACTATACGTCATTTCATATTGATAAAATAAATTTTTGTTAAACCATAGAACAGCTGGATTAGCTAAATCTTTCTGGATTGCTTGTAATTCCAAGGAGCATTTGCACCTATGATGTATATTGAAAACCTAGAAATATAAAACTATTGCAAATGACAGTTCTTCTGTAGGCTTCGACCTGGGGATGAACACATGAACAAACAAACATGTGGGCAAATTATTTGGATAGATAAAAACTATACCTTGGATTTTTTTACAGATTTAATTAAATACAGGTATATATTTTGACAATTTTTAGGAAGGCTTTAGAAATGAATACTGTCATTTTACACTTGATCTTAGCCAAAAGGCTGAGAAGCAATAATACTGTCATTTTAAATAATAAATAACATGACAAAAATGTAATCGTCTCTCAGTTCTATCGGATCTTAACATTTCTTCAGTGTCTCCACTGGTTGAGGCCACCATTACTCAAGGTAATATGCTGCAGTGAGAAAGGACACTCACATCAGGCTTTAACTGAGGCACAAACACCCTAGGTCGGGGGTTCCCAACCCCCAGGCCATGGACTGGTACCAGTCTGTTACCTGTTGGTACAGAGCTGGACAGCAGGAGGCAAACAGTGGGTGAGTGAGCAAAGCTTCCTCTGTATTTACAGCTGCTCCCTGTTGCTCACATTACCACCAGAGCTCTGTCGTCTGTCAGATCAGTGGTGGTATTAGATTCTCACAGGAGCACGAACCCTATTTGAACTGTATATGGGAGGGATCTAGGTTGTGCACTCCTTATGGGAATCTAATGCCTGATAATCTGTCACTGTCTCCCAGCACCTCCAGATGGAACTGTCTAGTGGCAGGAAAACAAGCTCAGGGCTCCCACTGAGTCTATATTATGGTGAGTTGTATAATTATTGTATTATTGTATTACAATGTAATAATAATAGAAATAAATTGCACAATACATGTGATGTGCTTGAATCATCCCCAAACCATACCCCCACCCAACCAGTCTGCGGAAAATTGTTTATAAAACTGGTCCCTGGTGCCAAAAGGGTTGGGGACCATTGCCCTAGGTGTCATTTTTTTCTCATATTTACAGTGTGTAAGACTTTTTGGGGTTGCTTGAGAATCTTATTATTAAGCATTACTTAGGTGAGACACATAAATTAGCATTTTAATCAGTATTCAGGTGATTTAATTTAGTTATCAGAGAGAATATCTTGAAAAATATTGTTCTAGGACATACTCAAAGTACTTCCTTGCTAAGAAAAGAAAAAAAAATAAACCAAGCAACACTTTCTCATTTGATTAGAGGAACAGAAAACAGGAACAGAAAATAAATCCCATCTTTGGCAGAAAAGGGTTGCCAGATTGAACAAACAAAAATACAGGACATCCAGTTAAATTTGAATTTCAGGTAAATAACAGCAAATGTTTTTACTATGCATATGCCCTGTGCAATACTTGGGAGATACTTGTAGTAAAAAAATTATTTGTTACTTAATTAAAATTCAAATTGACCTGGGTATCTAGTTTTTTATCTGGCAACCCTGTGACAGAGATTCCAATCAAGTTTTCATTCAGTGGATTTTTAAGGCTGTGCTCGTTTGTCTAGGTCTAAGTGGACATTTTAAAAGGAAATAATAGCATTGTTTTATTTTTTACAAAATATTCAAAAGAAACACAGAAAACAAAACAAAATTCTGTGTCATTACAGGAGACATGTTGCTAGGTGCTTTCTTCCAGTTGAGTGTAGCTCAGTCTGATAAAGCATACTGAGATAGAATTCACCATCTTGATTCATGTTACCTAGGAGATGATCTATTTTCTGAACCAAGCTGGACTGCCCTCCTCATCACCATGAAGATACCAAAATAAGCTCTCAACAGAGAAGACCTTGATGCTTTTCAAATGGTAAATTTGAAATAAATTCTTTTATTAAAATAAAATCCCACCTAAACTTGATACAAGACTTTTAGCCAACCATTAAACAGTTGTAAATGCACAATTCAAAGAGAAAAGCCTCAGAAGTAGAAAATAGCTGGCAAATGTTCTGTAGCTGTTGGCGTGTGAGTAAACTTACTCTCCCTTTCTTTAAAAACGGGGTCATGATTTGTTCTGGTCTGTGGCTTAGATATAGCAGAAAGGGTGTTGGTTGACTGTGAGAATCCAATACACTGAGACATTGTCAGGGTGGAAAAGTCTGCAAACTGAAGACCATCCCAGGCTGGTTGGGGTGGGGGCATTAAGCTTTTTGCCTTTTAGTGACCCTGGAGGACTCTACCCACTTAGAGTAATATAGACCTTTGGCAATGGGGAAATGGCTACCTGCACTTTCAAGTTTCCCAGAAGCTAACTCAGGCTTCATCTCCTGATTGAACCTCCTATTCCTCTCCTTGCCAGTGTCAGCAGGGAGGTAAGTGGAGGTGCTGCATGAGGACCCAATCTGGGTCCCCTTACTTCACCCTGGCAGCATCTCACTGCTCTCACCTTGCCTGGCCCTCAGCTGCCTTACCTGGCTCAGCTCTGTTGGAAGTAACTTTCAGACCCTAGCCAGTTTTACAATCACATCCTACTCCATTTGTCTCAGCAAATCTTTGTAGATGTATTAGTTTGCTAGGGCTGTGTAACAAAGTATAGAAAACGGAGTGGTTTAAACAAAATAAGTTTATTGTCTCACAGTTCTGGTGACCAGAAGTCTGATATCTAACAAAACTCTGAAGAACAGTCAGATAAACAGTGGTCAGAGGCTTCTACTCCTGGCATACTCAGCAAAAATGTGGAGCAACTCTCAGGACTCACAGCAGATTGCCTCCCCTAACAGTGGCAATACATCCTGATCTGCGTGGCACAGTCCTAGATTATCATTATTGCCCGAGCATAATTATTAATGTGGTCCCCTTACATTCTCAAAAGCAGGGTGGACTCAGAATTTGTGAAACCTAAAGATTATATAATTAAGGAAACTTTGAGAAAATAAAATGCAATTTTGAACACAAAATGATATGCAAAAGTAAATACATATGGGAACAAATGAAAATTGAAGCTAGATTGTATATCCTTCTCTTAAATGATAATTTATATACTCACTGTATTTGAGGACACTCACCATGTGTCCAACACTGTGCTAAGCATTTTGTGTATGTTATTTTATCCTCATAACAACTTATGGGCAAGTATTATGATTCCCATTAAAAAAAATGATGAAATTGAGGCTCAAGACTTGGAGATGAAAGCTACCCAGCTAGGCAGCACTGGAAATGGCAGCAGAAGTCTAGGTGCGTGACCATGGTCTTATCCACTATGTACTGAGGAGGGCTGAATGTGGGCAGGGTGAGTGGAAGAAAGAAAGAAAACAGTGACAGAGAAGGGGACAACTGTAAAAGACATTGAAAAAGAGGAATTGAGAGAATTGGGAGCAAGCTAGGCTTAAGAGGGAAGAAAAGATTGGCAGGGTTTTCTCTGAGGTTTTGAGCTTGTGGGACTACAGAACAATGATAACTTTGACAGAAATAAAAAAGTCCAGAGAGGGAGCAATTGGGGGCAGGAAGGGGGAGAAGGGGTTGAGCTCAGTTTCAAACATGCCCAGTTTGGACCTCATAATCCCAGGAGTAATAGCCAGGGAGACCACAGTGCCAGCAGTCCAATAACCCACGGGCAGAGATGCAGAGGAAAAGTCAAGTGTTGCAACAGACAAAGGAGAAGCTGGAAGGAAGTGAGAAACATCAGGTTTAAATTTTCCCAGGCTTGAATTTTGAGAACTTTTTCTTTCAAGAAGCCATTTCAATCATGCTTACTGATGATTGATGAGAGGGTGGGGTGTGAATAGTATTTGCTCACCACTGCCTGGTTCAATTTAGTCTTTGGAGATCACATATTATTCTCCCACACTTTTTTCCCTCAAGAAATGCAAAACAAGGTAAATTACAAACTAGCCAAGAAAAATAAAATGCTATTCCTTATTAACTTCCATTAATGTCTGCCTTATTCAGTAAGAATAAAGGGAACTTAGCATTTTTCTTTCTCTTATTACTGTTTTGTTGTGAGATATTGAGTGCTTACTATAATTTCTGCTCCTCATTTTTCTGGTTGTAGAAGAAGTCTGTAACCATAAGAGGATTTTGTGGATTTATGAGCATAAAACCAATTGAGCTATTTAATGTACATTTTTGTGGAATAATTATTTAATGTGAATCCACATACATATGCTTTAAATTAACTTGAATGTGTATAAGAGGGAGAATATAGTACTAGATGATCTCCCACAACATAAATTCTTATGCTTACCTAATGAATCTGGAACCTAAAATTACTGAGAACATATTGACATCTTGACACCTTGTAATATCTCCTCCCTGCTCTCTTACACTCACTAACACTCCTACCTTCTACTGTTGGTTGCTATAAATCTCCAGAATGAAAACTTTCTATATTATCTGTTCTTTATATCTGTCCTTGCTTCCTTCCAATAGTTTAATAACTAAGACTTAATCAGTCTCATTTGTTCTTACTCTTCCTATTTGCTTTAATGGATACAGTGAAATACTGTAAAAGAATCACCTTGAAGAAGATTTTTTCCAATTATTTCTTGATCACTGTTTTAATAAACCATGATCAGGTACTGATTGTTTCAGCTTCAGAGTGAAGTGCCTATACATGAGAAAGACAGAAATTAATCAGTCCCAGTTGTATTCAAGCAATGTGTCTTAGTGTAATCTCTAAACCAGCAGTACCAGTTTCACCTGCAAAACTTACTAGAAATGCAAATTCTTGAAACTCATCTAGACTGACTATAGCAGACACTTAAGGAGAGATTAAGCCCAGAACTTTTCATTTTAACAAGCCCTCTAAGGTTAGGTAATTCTCATGCACACTAAAGTTTGAGAACCATTGTATTTTAGTAACTGAATTTATTCAACATGGAATGGAAGACTATTCTTGACAGAGCAAAATTAATGTTCTCTGCCTTTCATCAGAAGGGACTGGTTCTCAGAGGAAGGGCCTTCTCTGGGTTTTCTTTGAAAAGAAAATGGTGCCTTGCCTCTGCCATGAGCTAAGTACTCTTGGGCAAATCTCTTTAATCTTTCTAGGTCTCATTTTCCTCATCTATAAAATTAGAACCTCAAACAATATAATCTCCATAATTTCCTAATAATTTGTATTCTAGGTTTGAGTATATCAATCTCTTTTGTGGCCAACACCATTATTTGTAAGAGGGCAGACAAGAGTCAGCATTATAGGGTTATATTAACGTGTGCACATGACAATGAAACCTGTATTCTTGGTCTCTAGACCAGCATCAAGCATATTTTATGCCCAAAGCAAACAAACATGTAAACAAAACATTGAATCACATTTCTATAGCAGAGGTGAGCAAAATTTTTCTGTAAAAGACCAGAGAGTAAATATTTTAGGCTTAGGGAGTGATTAGTCTCTGTTATTACTACTCAGCTCTGCCACTGTAATACAAAACAGCCATAAATAATGTGTAAAGGAATATGGCAAAAGTCCCCAGGAGATTTTACTTTTGAAAACAGATGGTGACTGAATGTGGCCCATGGGCCATAGTTTTTTCAAACGTTGCTTTATAAAGCCTCTATTTAAAAAAATAAAAATAAGGGATTTAACCACTTTGTAGTTGATTACTTAGCAGATATTTAATAACACATCCTCTAGTAATCCATTCACTGCTGCAATCTTCAAAAGCAACCAAACACATCTAACATCCCTCTTTGGCTTTGCTGATGGTTGATCTGTAAACAGTCAAAGTATATTATTGACCAGATCCAGCTTTATGCCTAATTCTCCTCTTTAATGTCCAATGGAAGAGAGTGTTCTGCTTTCATAGACACACTTTTAAATAGTTTGGGTTTACCATTCCTACTGTAACAAATATATACCCAAAGAGAAATTAATTTACCTCTACAGCTATGGTTCCTTACAATGATCATTTTGATTATACATTAGCCACTGCTTTACTGTATAATTCTTATCCAAAACTTCCTCTGCAGAATACTGTATAGGAAAAAACAAAAACTCAATTTCTTCTATTATATTCTCACCACACAGATTACTTCTGTGACATTCGGTCACTAAAATGTGCAAGGAAATTTATCCCCCCAATAACCAATTCTGTAGCTGACACCAGATGAGTGTCCTGAAATTCAACTCAATTCTGACACTCTCTATCTTGAGATAACATAAGATCCTACAGGTTGAGGGCACAGTCTCCAAGACTCCCCCAATTTAGATGCCAGTTACTAGTGTGAGCCTCTGGAAGTTCTGGCCAACAGACTACAAATCAGTTCTCACAACCCTCTCCTCACATTCCATTGATTGGCTACAGCAGCTCACAGAACTCAGAGAAACACTTACCTGTGTCTACCAGTTCATATGAAGGCTATTACAAAGGATACAGATGAACAGGCAGACAGAAAAGATGAATAGGGTGAGCTACAGGGGAAGGGGTGCAGAGCTTCCATGACTTCTCCAGGCATACCACCCTCCAGGGATCTCATGTTCAGCTATTCAGAATCCCCTCAAACCCAGCCCTTTTGGGGTTTTGTGGAAGCTTCATTCTGTAGGCATGATTAAATAATTCATTGGCCATTAGTGATCAACTTAACTTTTAGCCCCTCTGCCCTTTCTGGACGTTGTGGGATGCGGCTAAAAATTCAAATTCTCTAATTATGCCTTGATCTTTCCAGAAACCAGCCCCCAATCTAAAACTACCAAGAGGGTATGCCTGCCACCAATCTTCTCATTAGCACACAAAAGACACACTTATCTAATGCTTTCAGGAGTTACATGTCAGGGAACAAAGCCCAAATATATATTTCACAGCATCACAGTAGGTTATTGGTACTGTCTTATCAAACTTATTGAAAAGACATCTTTTACAAGCCTCCTTTATTTTAAAACCTTCAATGAGAAAGTCAAAGATACTATTGCAAGTCATGACATGCATGTAAATTCAATACCTACTAATTAGTGTCTTTTTCTAATTACCAGGTTAGTAAATGTGGGTAGAGAAGGAGAAAGGCCCAAGATAGTGCTTTAATTCTTAACTGTATGAAGGCATCCCAGAAGCATAGCAATTGGGCTCATTTCATAAATGGAAAAGGAAAGAAAAGAAAAGAAAAAAAAAAGCACTGGACATATTTCCAAGTACAATAAGAAAACATGTTGGGTAATTTTGAAATTTCCCACCCTTCACTCTGGTCCCAAGTGGAAGCGTATGCCAGACTAACAGCTTGAACTTATTCTGAACTTTGAGTTAGATTCATTCTAACTTTTCTTATATTGTTATTCTCTCAATATTATTTATATTACCCTCTGTGCCCAGGTATAATTAGTCCTCAACTGAAATTTTACAGAATACAATGCTTAAAAGAGAGCCAAGTCTTGGACTATTGGTGTTTCTACCAACTTGATAAACATCTTATCACTGTGTGCTGACTGAAAAACAGACACCACAAAGATAATGGTCTGTTGTGTTTTAAATGGTTATATTAGGCCATATTTCCAAAAAGTATGTAAAATGAGAAATGGAGATGAGTTTAGAATGATGTGATCATGGCTACATGCATCTTTATGTGCTAAAAGGGGCCTATGGTCCATCTTTCCCTCCATTTTATTTTCTTTACTTTCTTTTTTTCTTTTTTTTTTCTTTTTTTTTTTGATAGGGTCTCACTCTGCCACCCAGGCTGAAGTACAGTGGTGTGATCTTGGCTTACTGAAACCTCTGCCTTCAAGGCACAAGGGATCCTCCCACCTCAGTCTCCCAAGTAGCTGGGACTATAGGTATGTGCCACTACACCCGGCTAATTTTATAATTGTTTGTAGAGACTGGGTCTTGCCATGTTGCCGAGGCTGGTCTGGAACTCCTGGACTCAAGGAATCCTCTCACCTTAGCCTCCCAAAATGCTGGAACTACAGGCACGAGCCACAGTGCCTGACTCCCCGGCATTTTCTGATGTAAAATAATCTATTTCTTTAAGAACATTTCATTAGATAAATATATCTTATCACATTAAGGCACCACTCTTATGACCTCCTTGAACCTTAATTACCTCCTAGGTATTTCTAATGACAGCACAGGGAAGGTGATCCAAAGGATTGTTAGGGAAATCAAGAGATCATCCCAGACCATAACTGGTAGAAGATTGTAAAAAGGAGCTCCTTCAGCAGAATGGCACTATTGCTTTGCCATCAGTTAATTTGCTGCTGTTGGTAGTTACAGAACTTTGTTTCAAAGCAAAAGTTAAATGGGATCCAGTTAAATTCCCTGCTCCTTGAAAATTCCAGTCTGTATCATACATGGGCTGAGAGAAAGTCATGAGGCAGGATATTGCAGTAGAATGCTGCCGGTATGAACTTGATCAATGAGTTTGAAGTGAATATCAGTGATGCCCACTCTAGCATGCCTTAGGATAAAAATATTAACCACTGGAAAGCACCTGGCCCAAGAATGTGATTCATGGAATTGAGGCCACAGCTGTCCACTAGGCATGGCTGAAGCTGAAGGGTAATATTTTCTTCATCTGTCAGATGTGATAAATCTAGGTGTGACCTAGACCTAGTTCCTCAGAGAGATTGAGTTCCAGTTGCTCTCAGTAATAACAAGCTTAATAATGTACTTCCTTTTCCTCCCTGTCTCACTTTCTGCTCACCTACTGATTCCCTTTGAGATCACCCCACAAATAAACTATTTGCTCTCAACTGTTTGTCTCAGCATCTGCTTCTAGGGGAACCCAACCTAAGACACACACTTTGGAATATTTACATATTCCTATAAGCATTCAGTAAATTTGAACTGGACTTTCTTCTCTTCTTGATGTTTTATTTTTGAGGTAAACTGAGGAGAAGATGGATTTTGTAATCTAAAAATGGTTTTCCCTAAAGGGGTCTTGAATCTCTATCCCTGAATTGTCACAAGTTGAGATAGACGCTTTGCTGCTTGAAATGGTTGTGATCAATGCTACCTGAAACTCTGGGAAAAGATTCAGATTTCCAATGTATACACCCTATCTGGATTTGACAAATCAAAACTTTAGGACCAGTCTGCTAGTCAGAATTAATTTTGGTCTTCCTACCATCTCTTTACTGAATTCTATTGGCAAAAAATAAAGAGATAATCAAAATCAGGGTTAGAGGACTTATTCTGAAACACAGTGAGTTTATATATGTGCCAGAGCCTCATTTGACCCTTATAGTGACCTGTAAATTTAATGAGATTATAACTTCTATTTTACAGATGAGGAAACTGAGGCTAGGACAGGTTAAGTAACTTGTATAAAAATTACAGCCAGTAGAGCCACGTTTCTAAACCATCTCAGTCCAGGATGCAAACTCTTACCCACTAAGCTGTACTGCTTCTGCAGAAGGTCCTTAACGATCAATAGTGATAAAGCCCAGCAGTGATACATGATGAGAACAGTCTTATATGGAAGAACCATGATATAGGGAGAACAATTTTGGATCCAAAATAAAGAAGCATAGGTTTTAGCCCCAGTCCATTGTATGATAGACAAATTTTTCCGTTCCTCTTAGTCTTTTTTCTTCAGTGCAAAATGAAGAAGTTAGAATAAATAACTTCTAGGGTTCCTTGTAGTCATGAAATTGTACTGTTCTACTCTAAGAAACTTCTTTTCAAATTGCTATGGTTTTATTAATATAGCATAATTGTAGTAGTCATAGATTCAGGAACCCCGCCTAAGATGTAGCACTAAGTTAGAGAGTTACAAAACACTTCTGTTGGATTGAAATATTAGGATGACTATTTTAATTATTTCTATTAAACTATTCTACATTCACGTCACACTGTACTACCTACTTCAATTTTAATATTATTGAAGAGGAGACAGCTAGTTGCAAATCTAGCTGAGGGACTGAGATACTGATGTAGAATTCAGAAGTCTTATCACTGGATATTCTTACTGTGGCTTCCATGTATTTTAAGGTGTTAAGAGATGAAAACCAGAAGCAACAAAAAAAATTTAACAAATGCTAATGCCCTGCCATTCTTGACCCTCCGGAGTGAAGGAAAATGCTGTGTCTAGTGAAAAAGTTAACCTGTTGTTTAAATCACATAATCCTTGTCTGCACGTTTCAGTTCTGTCAGAACTCAAATGTTTGAGGCTAGAATCTGGCAGCTCACAGGAATCATTAACATTAGAAATACATAGATGAGGCAGTAGGCCTGGTACAGAAAACCACATGGATAAACTCCTTTTGCTAAGAAGGGTCGGGAGTACTCACATTTTTATCTTCATGTAACAATGTAGTCTTGACTTCATTTTATAGTCACAATACCATGGTCATCTCTGAATATGGAGAAATCATTAGATGATAGAATATTAGTATTTAGTATTTTCAGGACCTCTGGCTCATAATACCCCTGAGGATACACCAGAATGGAAGCTTGGTATGCCAGACATTATAATCTTCTGAGAACAAGTTAAAATAAGACAAGTAACTTGAAAAAACCAGCTGTGAAACAAATTTAGTTATAATTTTTATTTTAAGTTCAGGGTTAAAAGTGCATGTTTGTTATATAGGTAAAGTTGTGTCATGGAGGTTTGTTGTACAGATTATTTCATCAAACAGGTATTAAACCTAGTATCCATTAGTTATTTTTCCTAATCCTCTCCACCCTCCTACCCTCCACCCTCCAAAAGGCCCCAGTATGTGTTTTTCTGCTTTATGTGTCCATGTGTTCTCATCATTTAGCTCCCACTTTTAAGTGAGAATGTGCAGTATTTGATTTTTCTGTTTCTGTGTTAGTTTGCTAAGGATAATGGCCTCCATCCATGTTCCTGCAAAGGACATGATTTCTTTCTTTTTTATTGCTGCATAGTATTCCATGGTGTATATGTACCACATTTTCTTTATCCACTCCATCACTGATGGACATTTAGGTTGATTCCATGTCTTTGCTATTGTGAACAGTGATGCAATGAATATACATATGCATGTATCTTTATAATAGAATGATTTATATTCCTTTGGGTATATACCCATTAATGAGATTGCGGGGTGGAATGGTATTTCTGTCTTTAGATCTTTGAGGAATCACTACACTGTCTTCCACAATGGCTGAACTAATTTACACTCTCACTAACAATGTATAAGCATTACTTTTTCTCCACAATCTCACCAGCATCTGTTGTTTTTTTGACTTTTTAATAATAGCCCTTCTGACTGGTGTAAGATGCTATCTCATTGTGGATTTGATTTGCATTTTCTAATGATCAGTGATATCGAGCTTTTTATATATGCTTGTTGGCCACATGTATGTCTTCTTTTGAGAAGCATCTGTTTATGTCCTTTGCCCACTTTTTAATGTTTTTTTTCTTGTAAATTTAAGTTCCTTATAGATGCTGGATATTAGACCTTCAACAGATGCATAGTTTGCAAAAATTTTCTCCCATTCTGTAGGTTGTCTGTTTACTCTGTTGCTAGTTTCTTTTGCTGTCCAGAGGCTCTTTAGTTTAACTGGATACCATTTAACTTTTGCTTTGAAACAAAGTTCTGTAAATACCAACAGCAGCAAATTAACTGATGGCAAAGCAATATTGCCATTCTGCCAAAGCAACTCCCTTTTAGAACCTTCTACCAGCTGCAGTCTGGGATGATCTTTTGAGCTCCCTAACAATCCTTTGGATCACCTTCCCTGTGCTCTCATCAGAAATACCTAGGAGGTAATTAAGGTTCAAGGAGGTCATAAGAGTGGTCCCTTAATGTGATAAGACTATGGCCTAATAAGAAGATGAGAGTAGTAAGATCTCTTTCTCCCTTCCTGCCATGTGAGGACAGAGCAAGAAGGCACTGTCTGCAAGCCAGGAAGAGGGCTCTTACCAGGAACCAAAATGGCTGGCACCTTCATCTGGGACTTCTAGCCTCCAAAACTGTAAGAAAGTAAATTTCTGTTGTTTAAGGCAAAAAAATAAAGAAATATCCTTGATACCTAAAGCACACTACCCATCTTCAGGTACAAATAACCACAAGCAGCTTATAGCAGAAAAAATATCTGACTTCAGCTCACTGGTAGGTAGATCCCTCTACTTCTCATTTCAATATGGTTTGTTCCCAATTAACCAATATACAAAACACCTTGAGAATTAAAATATCCTTTAGTAATTTACTTTCAGGACTAACTGGTATAAGCTACAATAAACAATGGACCACATATTCTTTCAAGGAAGAGTCAATGTTATTTTTATGTAGATTGATTAGAAGTATTATGTTCTATTAATAGTTACTATCAAATGTATGTTGATTATTTTTATATTAGCAAATGAAGCTATTGCTTTTTCCAGGATTCTCACAACTCAAAATCGATTTGGCTTTTCTTATTTGGGTGTCAGATTGCAGAATTCATTTTGTTTGCACACTCGTAAGCTTGTTTGGCAACATTACTCACCAGGTGTACTTTCCCCATTAGAATATCTGTGGTGGGTATTTTTTTTCAAATGTATTAGCTAATATTTTGCCAGATGCATTTCAATGTATTGTTTTATGCCTAGGACACTTCTGTATGTCTGGGGCTGCAGCTGCTTGCTGTTCTTACTTCAGACTGTGCTTTGGGACTATTACACTGTTTTCCAGCAGCCCACTAATGAGCACATTCAGTGAAACTAACTTGCCTACTGCCCTATTTAAAACCTGACAAACCCCCACGCTGCTAGACACACATGTTGCCTTTTCAAATTTTCTGTTGTTTGAGAAAATCTTCCTTCCCATATATTTAGATAGTCTTCTAGGGTGGTGAATTCATTTCTTGGATTTGGCATCTTCTAGAAAAAAAAATCCTGGTAAAAATCTGAAGACTAAACAAAGACTCACCCTAGGACAAAATGGTGGCAGAGGAAGCTTCTCTTCTCCCCATCCCCTTCCATGCCTTTCTCCATTCTCAATGTCTTTCTCTTTTTCTGATATCCTGGTCCCCACAGCATGGAAGGGAATGATCTATGAAAGGAAAATATCTTGGGCCACCAAAATCACTAAGGAAAACTCAAGCTGGAAACTGCTTAGAGCAAATCTGCCTCCCATTCTATTCAAAATTATCCCTTTGCTCACTGAGATAGATGCATATCAGACTGCCTCCTTTGGAAAGGTTAATCAGAAACTCAAAAGAATGCAAGGATTCCTCTCTCACCCATCTGTGACCTGGAAGCTCCCTCCCCTTTCTGCCCTTGCTTCAAGATGTCCTGCCTTTCCAGACCGAACCAATGTACTTCTTACGTATACTGATTGATGTCTCATGTCTTCCTAATATGTATAAAACCAAGCTGTGCTCTGACCACCTTGGGCACATGTCGTCAGGACTTCATGAGGCGGTGTCATGGGTGCATCCTCAACTTTGGCAAAATAAACTTTCTAAAGTAAATGAGACCTGTCTCAGATTTTCTAGGTTCACAGATCTAACCAACTCTACTGTTAGGGCAGTGGTTCTTACCTGGGGTGATCTTGCCCTTAAGGCGGCATCGACTGTGACTGTAGACATTTTTGGTTGTCACAACTTGGAGGAGGGGTGCTATTGGCATCTAGTGAAGAGAAAGATCAAGGATGTTACTATGCATCCCAGAATCCTACAATGCAAAGAACAGAACCCCATAACAAACAAAAATCCTGCTCGAAGACATTAGTGATGTTACCTGTAACTCTTTTTAGAGTTTCTTCATCTTTTAAAAGGGACATGGAGAGAGACATTATTAACCTTATAACCCTATCTCCTATAGTTTCAGATGTAAACTAGGACACATGGTCCATCAGCTTTCAGAGATTCAAACATATTCAGAGATATCTATCACATATGCACCTGCTGGCCCCTGCAACACACACACACACACACACACACACACACACACACACACACACACAAGTTTTAATCTCCAGAGAGGATGGGAGCAGAGACCAACGCTGGCACGTAGAACTCTTATTCTCCTCATAAGTTCCACCTTCCAATCCAGTACCTCCTTTTGCCATGGTGGGGAAATTTTCTCTTAAAACAAAGAATTCTTCCAGAATTTGTGGTTTGACATCTCCACATCAGAATATAGAAGCTTTTGAAATTGCAAATAAGTTCAGAAATATAAAGATAACTATATACAAATAAATGGTTTTCTCTTAACTGCTTAGCTTTAGCAATGTAAGTCAGCGATTTCAAAACTGTAGCTTCTGCGATAGGTTACAGATGACTTTATAAAGGATTCAAAAATAAGGATTTGAATTTTATTTCTGTGTGTCATTTCCATTCTAATGGTCACAACAATAGAAAACCTTCACCACCATTACATGGTGGGAGAAATATAAAAGGAAAATGAATGTGGAAATATGTGTTTTAATAACAAAATTTACTCTACTACTTTGTCTACTACTACTACTATTTTTCTTTTACTTTGTCTATAAGCCACCACAAAGGATGCTTATCATCTAATTTCTTCTCTTCTAAGCAGGTGGAACTATGCCTCTGTCCAGAATCTGTTTCTTTAGAATGTAATGCTAAACTCACCTAGATCATAGCAGCGAGTTCTAGGTACTGAACAAAATGTTCACCTCCCCCCATTATGAGTCACCGCTGCTCGTTCCTCAGTGATTCTCACACCCACCAGCTCCCCATCCCTCAGAGATCTTGGCCTCAGGAGCTCAAGAGCCTCCCCTTATGTGAGTGTGACTCCACTGGCCTTCACTGACAGGGATGAGCAAGTCACTGCTCAGATCTCCAGCTGTGCCTGATCTGACCCAGGGCCAGGGCTGTATTGTCTAGTTTCCCTCTGACTTCCAGAGACTTCCAGACCCCCACTAGTTCCTGTTCAGTTGCCCATTCTCTTTATGATAAAACTGCTGTCAAAGTTTCATTTTTTCTTTAACAAACGAAAACTGAAAAGAAGGGCATACTACTGCTTGAAACTCGTAATGGTTTTCATGGAAAGGTTCCCCCTCAAAGTCCTTCCCTCTTTTTAGTTAACATCACTGAAATCAGCCTTTTCTCTTAAAGGAAACTTCAATTCTTCCTAAACTTCACAGTCCAAGGTAGAAGATTTGTACTTCCCCCCCGCCCCCACCTTCCATACATACAGTTTCTTACTTCTGCTGAGTATTCTTTGGAAAGTTAAAACATTCTGCAGTAGATTTTCAAGTTAAATATTAGTATGTCCAATCCTCTAAATCAAAATGTGGCTCCTCTCTGCATATACACACCATTTCTCTCCTAGAATGGAAGTCGGGGCCTCAAGCTGCCTTGTTCCAATTCTCATGAAGGGTTTGTAATAGTCCATGGCACACAAGGAGCTTCAAAAAGCTTGAAGAAGCAGATGTGAAGTGGGGAAAAAGAGATTCAATCTTTTCCTGTAATTGAATTAGACATAGCACAGAACTCTCAACCCCCTCCCCACAGGTCTTAAATTGTGAGAAAGGATGGGTGCCCAGAGGAAAATAAAATTGTTTGATGCTAAATGATATTAAATGATACTTATTAGACATAGCACAGAACTCTCAACCCCCTCCCCACAGGTCTTAAATTGCGAGAAAGGACAGGTGCCCAGAGGAAAATAAAATTGTTTGATGCTAAATGATATTAAATGATACTTTAGTGATTTTGATTCTAAATGAAATGTTTTCTATTTCTTTTACTTTCTTCTCCCATAATTATTTGATACTTCTCCCACCATTTAATTATCACTAATAGCTTTCTTCATTGCAAAACCCACAAAAGGAGGGTGAGCACATTTGAAAACCAAGGGATAGACTGAATTTCTGAATGGACTACTGTTGAACATATGGTATGGAAATGAAAGTAAGAGAAAGGTTTTGTGAGAAGAAAAGAGATTTTTGTTTGATTTGTTTGGTTTGGGGATTTTGTTTTCTGAAATTCAGAAGCTTGACTTTTCAAAGCAAGAAGACAGCTAAAACTAGATTATAGAATTTCAAAATAAACAATAAACTGGAAGTGTTCACAGAATTTTAATGTTTTCCAATCTTCACCCAAAAGAAAAGTTCAATTAGAAAGTAGGAAGAGGGAAATTGGAAGAGGTGTGGCTATGATTTGGATCCTAGCGAGAGTATCCCCAAGAAATAAGACAGAAGGATTAAACTTTTAGTTTTTCCAAATAGTTTTAGCACAGATTTTGTAGGAAACAGATGTCAAAATGGAATTAGATGTGAAAGAGGTTTATTGGGGAAAAAAAAAACAACAGTGGTGAGGAAGCCAAAAAAACAGTGGTGAGGAAGTCATTGACTGGAAGCAGCTCCTGGGAATTGTGGCCTCACTCAAACACAGGAATGCATTTCTGAACATGGCAGCTAGAGTTATCAGTCACTATATACCTCACAGTCAGATCTAAGAGGAACATTTGCATGATCCACACAGAAACTCAGATGGGCTTAGTATAAATCTTACAATAGAAAGGACTTGGGCCTTGCCTCTAGCCTGGGAGACTGCAAGCCTAGGAGTAAAGCCTCAAGTCCAATACAGCACCTGGGTGGTAGAGTACCAGTGACAAAGAAAGAGGTTATGCTAGATAGGCCTAGTTTGGTATAGTAGAGCATCCACAAAGCTGGCTAGGAATGAGTTAGGGACCCTCAGGATTTTGGTGTCAATATAGTATGACACCAAATGACCCTGTGACCATACACAATACCAGAAACCACTGATACTAGTCAACAGTGCCAGTACACAATATCTGAAAATCCAGTGGCATTAATCACATCTTAGCTGATATCAGAGCTCATCACCCAATGTTCGACTAAGAAGAGAAGCTACACCACAGCAAAGGTCAGTGCAGACAGGATACACCTCAGTACTTGCAATGGTAGATACTCTGTAAGTGTTAGAGACAAGTAATTAAGGATGGATGCAGATACAGATACCTGAATGTGGAAGGTAGGAAGGCTAAACAAATGTTCTCATTTGGTGCAGAACTATATTTGTGTGTTTATGGTTTTTCTTCCTTTGATCAAAATGAGTGTTATACAATTGTTAGATGAGAATTTGGCCCCATAATGTTTGGGAGGCTATTGTTAATCAGTGTCACATATGCACTTAAACCATCAGAGTACTAAGATAATTATGTTCATCTTAATCTCATTAATCAACACACAGGGAATTTATTGCAATATTTATTTGTTTTCTCTTTTTAAATTTTATTTTAAGTTCAGGGATACATTCTTTTCTATACTATATATGTTTTTAATTAGCTTGAAGCTAATATAACTGAATTGTTTGTAAGTTGCTAATAGTAAACAGGTTTGATTTCAAGAAAAAAAAATCTATGTCAATAAGAGTTGACTCAAGTGTTTTCAGAAGAAGCTGAGTCTTAGCTCTACTTAAACATGATAGTTTTCATCAACTGGGAAAGGATTCTAACATTTCAGGAACTGCTATGACAACAGAAATGAATGGGAAATAGAGTGTCAGGGCTCTCTCTGGGAAGCAGAGCTAGGAAGAAGTCAAGCCAGCACGCCCAGCTGTAAGCATGTGTTTCCGTGGGCCTCACCGTTCTGGTGAGAACAAATAAGCCCCAAGAAAACTTCTCTTCTCCTGGCTCTACGCTATCCACAATTCTGGGGCCTCCATTGTCTCCAATTCAAAGCCCTGTTTCTTCTGGTAAGTTTATGTCTTCTAAGATAAGCACTAATTCCTCAATTGTTATATGATACTAGTCAGTATCAGCCACCCTCTTCCTCGCATGGAAGTGCTTTGCTTAATGCTCCTCATAAAAGTGGATTGGCAGCTTCCGCTCCTGCCTCCCCACCTTAGTTCCAAGGAGAAGCATAATGCTTCCACTTGAGCTCTGTTTCTCCTCTCCTCGTTCACATTATAAAAAAACAACATTTATGTTGATTCTTGAAGAAAGGAATGTTAAGAATCTGTCTCTGCTAAAGCCACTGTTGCCTAGCATTGAGAGCTTGACTGCCTGAGCAGAGGCTTGAGCAGGTCCCAATGCAGTGAAAAAGCAGTTTGTTCCTTGAAGAAGCTGTGCATTGTCCTCTCCAGATATTGGAGAATCCCACCATCCTGTGGTACTCACTATAACATGGGCCCCAGGATGGTCTGAACCGTGTTAACTATTCTCACAGGAATTTCCATAAAGCAGTTTTTTTTTTTTTTTTTTTGATTGTCTCTCCTTTCTTCTTAGGACTCAGGACTATCTGAGTGGCAGACACCACCTTAAGCTCAGTTGTTTCTCTCTCAAATTCATGGCAAACTCCTCACATCAGAGTGTATCTGTAGGCTCCCTTCCTTGGGGATGAGTTTTCTGCAGGTAGAAGCCTTTGAGTTCAGGCTTCCTGCATGGAACCCCCACACATGCCCCTGTGTTCCTGAGACTAAGTGTAAACATGGGCTCCAGATGGAAATCTGCTCCGATTCCTTTATCCTTTCATTTGAACCCCTTTAGTGGGGTTCTTCTCTAATAAATACTAAACTGTGTACAAAAAAAGAACAAATGAGTGATTTCTTGCCTTCAAGAAATCTATGATCTCATCACACTGAAAAGCCCTGAACATAAATGACTTCTGATCATGTGCAATGGAGATCAGAGGAAGAAAAGATAAGTTTCCATTAGAGGCATCTGAGGAGATTTGTGAAAAATTTGTCATTCAGGACGGGCCATGAAAGATAGGTAGAGTTTCGATAAATGGCAACATTGTTGATGTCATCATCATCATAACTGTTTTCAAAATTTTTGTCCATGTTTAACATGGAGAAGAAGAAAGCCATGTGGGGGTATGACTGTTCTTTAAATATTTGAAGAGTTGTCAGTATTATAGAAGGATTCAATTTCTTTGTAGCTGCAAAGAATGGAAAAATATCACTAGATGAAAGTTATATGAAGACAGGATTCAAAAGTAACTTTTAAAAAATCATATCTACTGTTTTTTTTAAAGGCTGCCTTGGGAACTACCTTATTAAGCACATGTGACTTATTTTGGATACCACAGAGCAGTGGTTTTCAAAGTGGAGTTTTGAGACCCAGAGGTCCCTGAGACATTTTCAGGGCATCCAGGAGGTAAAATCAAACATAGTAATAATATTGTGTAGGCAGAATGATGCTCCTCACTCTAATGATTCTAGTTTCAAGAACATGTGAATATGTTATAATACACTACATGTCAAGGGGAATTCAGTTTGTTAATCATCTGACTTTAAGATGGATTATACAGGCGGGCCAATGTAATCCTGAAGGTCCTTAAAAGTGAAAGAGGGAAGAGAGAAGAGGAGACATGGTGGTATAAGAAGGATTGGGCCCAACATTGCTGGCTTTGAAGATGCACAAAGGGATCACAAACCAAGGAATATTGAAGCCCTTTTGAAGCTGCAAAAAACAGGAAAACTGATTCTCCCCAAGTCTCCAGAAGAAAACAGCCCTACCAAAACCTTTATTTTAACTCAGTGAGACCAGTTTCATATTTCTGACCTGCAGAACTGTAAGATAATACATTGGTGTTGTTTTTAAGCCACTATGTGGTAATTTGCTGCAGCAGCAACAGAAAACTAATAGAAATACTAAGATGTTAATTTGACTTTTTCACTCTCGTTTTCTCAGGAGTGTACAGTGGGATTTTACAGGGGCTACTTGAATGTGGTAATACACCAGACTGTATTCAGAAGCAGATGTAAGAATCCAGCTGTCTTTCATTAAGAAGACATTAAAATGTTTTGTAAATATGTAAAATAGTACCACTCCTCTAACAAATTTTGAAAACACGGTTATTTCTTATTAAAAATATTATTTATATTGACAAGTGATGGGTCCAGAATTAAATTGCTAATATGGTAAATCTTCATAGTTGTAACCCACATAAACAAAAGCTCTTTGGGGATTTCAATAATTTTTAAGCATATAAAGGGGATACTGAAGCCAAAGAAGTGAGAACTACTATACTAGGAATGCCTAATTTTGATGGATAGTTGTGTCCTTTCTGTTTCCAGGATTACAAAATTATACAACAGAGACAAAGCACAATGGATTTTCATGTGAAAGATAAACAGGAGAAGTCATAAATAAAAGTGTCATGTTGACACAAGCAGACCAGAGAGATGCACCACATGCATAATTCTGAAAGGATATTGGGGTTTGATGGGACCATGGGAAGCCCCAACACCAAGTTGTTTGAAATGAATAGTGAGAGGTGAATGAAGTGCAAATTACGGACCACCATTCTCGTACAAAATATCATCAACATTTTGAAGAAATGTTTTATTGGGAACATTTAGGAGGTTCTAAACATTTTATTCAAGAAAACTTAATCTTGAGAGTTGACCATTTCTTGCCTGTCTTCTTCTGAGCCTGCCAGACTGTGCCAACTTTGGTCTGTTACCCAGTTTCAAAATTGCTTCCATATTTTCTGGTATCTTTTCAGCAATGCCGCACTCTTCTGGTACCAACTTATAGTATTAGTTCATTTCCATGCTACTAATAAAGACGTACCCGAGACTGAGCAATTTACAAAAGATAGAGTTTCACTGGACTTAGAGTTCCATGTGGCTGGGAAGGCCACACAATCATGGTGGAAGGTGAAAGGCACATCTCACAGGTTGGTGACAAGAGAGAGAATGAGCGCCAAGTGAAACAATTTCCCCTTATCAAACCATCAGATCTCGTGAGACTTACTACCAGGAGAACAGTATGGGGAAACTGCCCCATGATTTCATTATCTCCTACTGGGTCCCTCCCACAACATGTGGGAATTATTGGAGTACAACTCAAGATGAGATTTTGGTGGGGAAAACAAGCCAAACCATATCATATCAAACAAGTCAAACCATATCAAAGTGCTACTGATTTTTGTATGTTGATATTGTAACCTGCAAAATTCAGATTGATTACTGAATTTGTCAGTTCTAACAGTCTTTTGTGAAGTCTTTGTGTGTGTGTGTGTGTGTGTGTGTGTGTATATATAAATATATACACACATTATTATATATATAATCATATTATAAGCTAATAGAAACAAATTTACTTTGTGTGTGTGTGTGTAGTTGCCTTTTATTTCTTTTCCTTGCCTAATTGCCCTGGCTAGAACTTCCAGAACTATGTTGAATAGAAGTTGAGAGTGAAGATTTCTGTTTGTTCCTGATTTCAGAGAAAAAGGTTTTAACTTTTCACTAGCAAGTATGATGTTATTGGTAGGTTTGTCATATATGGTCTCTATTGTGTTGAACAAGTCATCCCTGCATATGAATGGGATCAACATTTGTGGATTTAACCAAACACAGATTGAAATATGTTTTTAAAAAGATGGTTGTACTTATAATGAACATGTACATATTTTTTTCTTGTTATTATTCCCTAAACTCTACAGTATACAGTATAGCGTGGTGACATGTGCCCATGCTCCCAGGTACTAGGGAGGCTGAGGCAGGACAATTGCTGCAACCTGGGAGGCAGAGGCTGCAGTGAGCCAAGATTGCACCACTGCACTCCAGACTGGGCGACGGGGCAAGACTCTACAGTATAGAGTTTAGGGAATAAACTATTTTTCAGTATAGAGTTTAGGGAATAAAACTATTTACATAGCATTTAAATTGTATTAGATATTATAAGTAATCTAGAAATAATTTAAAGAATACAAGAGAATGTGCATAGGTTACACACAAATGCACCACCATTTTATATAAAGGACTTGAGCATCCATGGATTCTGGTAACCTCAGGGTCCCTGGAACACTAATCCTCCACAGATACCAAGGGATAACTCTACATTCCTTCTATACTTACTTTGTTGAGAGATTCTTGTAAAATAATCGTAAACAAATATTGAATTTTGTCAAATGTCTTTTCTGCATCTGTGGAATTTGTCCTTCATTTTATTAATATGATGTATCACATTTATTGATTTATGTATGTTGAATTTTCCTTGCATCCTTGGGATTAATCCCACTTGATTCTGGTGAATGATTTATTACATCTCCCTTTATAGAAGGAATTCAGAGAAAAGCTATTTAAATAAGAAGCAGATATTTTAATAAAGCTATATTTTAAAAGACTATATTTATTTTAACTAATTTGATCTTTTTTAGAATTAGTTCAGAAATACTTTTCTTACCAAAGACCTCCAAAGCCAAAATTTCTAGAGTTCATTGAAAAGAAGGGTAAAAGCCTCCAGTAAGATGCTTTGGAGAAAAGCCAAGTAAGTGGTCCAAAGGACCTGTGCTCCACTAGAAAATGCCTCCAAGAATGAGGATAGAGCTGGGTAGAAAAATGAAAGAGGAATGCCTGGCTTCTTTCTATAATTTTTTTTTTTTTTTCTCTCTCTTTTAGTGGCTATTTTCTCCCCTTTGGTCTCAGAAAATCATTGGCTATTTCTGAATTCTCTTTTCCCCACCCCCCCCACCCCAAACTTCTCCCCTTCTCTCTCTTCTCTTCCTCTCCCCCCTCCCCATCCTTTTCCTTTTATCTTTGTTTTCTTCTAGAAGGCATTTCCTTCATTTTCATAAAGGAATATTATGACAATATTATTTGTACATTTTTTCACTTTTTTTTTTTTTTTTTGACAGAGTCTCGCTCTGTCCCCCAGGCTAGAGTGCAGTGGCGCAATCTTGGCTCACTGCAACCTCTGCCCCCCGGGTTCACGCCATTCTCCTGCCTCAGCCTCTCGAGTAGCTGGGACTACAGGCGCCCACCACCACGCCCGGCTGATTCTTTGTATTTTTAGTAGAGATGGGTTTCACCGTGTTAGCCAGGATGGTCTCGATCTCCTGACCTCGTAAACCGCCCACCTGGGCCTCCCAAAGTACTGGGATTACAGGCGTGAACTACTGCCCCCGACTTTTTCACTTATTTTATGCACTTTTCTTAATTTTCATTTTTCGAGATAGAGTCTTGCTCTGTCACCCAGGCTAGAGTGCAGTGGCTTGATCTCGGCTCACTGCAACCTTTGCCTCCCTGGTTCAAGCCATTCTCCTGTCTCAGCCTCCTGTGTAGCTGGGATTACAGGTACCCGCCACCACACCCGGCTAATTTTTGTATTTTTAGTAGAGATGGGTTTCATCATGTTGGCCAGGCTGGTCTCCAACTCCCGACCTCAGGTGATCCGCCCGCCTCGGCCTCCCAAAGTGCTGGGATCACAGGCGTGAACTACCGCGCCTCGGCCTTAGGCATTTTCATTTTTTTCTTTGCTTTGTCAAGTGTCTTTTCTGCATCTGTGGATTTTGTTCTTCATTATATTAATATGGTGTATCACATTTACTGATTTATGCGTGTTGAAGTATTCTTGCAAATTTCTATAATTTGGCCAACTACAATTTTTAATTTAGACCAAAACACTAAAGAAATTTTAAATTGGAAAGACTTTAAATTGTATAATAGTTCAGAAAAGAAATCTATTTAATCTTTTATTTATTTCTTTGCTTTTATTTTAATGGTTAAGGATCTAAATGATAAAACTTGTATATTATACAACTTCGCTTAGCCAGATAACTAGAATATATAATGAATATGATTTTTAAACTGTACTTTCAGGAAAAAAGACATGCACAAGACAAAATGCTAATAGCGAGATATTGAAGGAAACTATATCTGATTTCTAAGAATGGTTTGGTCAGTATACGTTATGCGAGCAAGTCTATTCTAATGCATCAACATCCAGAGATCATTGCTAAATACACTGGGAAATAAAGATCTCTACAGTTTTATATATATATATATATATGTGTGTGTGTGTGTGTGTGTGTCTGCCCTAAAATATCTCTCCATCTCTGCTGTATGCACATATGCATGTGTAGTGACTTGCTGACTACAGGAATATGTGTCTCTTTGTCAAAATTACATTATAACCCTAAACTTTAACACTATCCCTCTCTATTTAAAAAGGATATTTCCCAAACTTCCTTCTCTGAACCTACCCAGAAAAGTATTGAAATTTTTAAAAAGAAGGTGCTTCCTGGCTGTGTAATCCCCAAGTCAAAGAAAATAATGATTAACATAATTTTTCTTGTCCTCAGGGATGAACAGAAAACCAGCACACTGATGTAATGCCTGTCTCATAGTTTTTATAAAAACCAAATCATTGAGGGAAAAAGACACATTAATGAATCTGCCAGTGAGTGCACAAACAGCTGTAGGAAAATTATCACAGGTGCCAATATGAAGAGACAGGATAATTTGAGTAGGGAAGTAGTTTTTTTGTTGGTTTGTTTTTGAGATGGAGTCTCACTCTGTCGCCCATGCTGGAGTATAGTGGTGCTATCTCTGCTCACTGCAACCTCTACCTCCCAGGTTCAAGCTACTCTCCTGCCTCAACCTCCTGAGTAAGCTGGGACTACAGACACACGCCACCATGCCCGGCTAATTTTTGTATTTTTATTAGAGACAGAGTTTTGCGATGTTGGTCAGGCTGGTCTTGAACTCCTCCTGACCTCAGGAGTTCCACCCATCTCAGCCTCCCAAAGTGCTGGGATTACAGGTGTGAGCCATCGCACCCGGCCAGGAAGTAGTCTTTTTAAAGATAAAATATCAAAGTCTCTTGAGTTCACAAATACATAACAATATATTCTTTTTTCTAAACATTTAAAATCATTGAAATTATTAAAGCTAAAGCATAATATTATAAGTAAAACAGAGAACAAAGCTCTATTTAAAGTTGTTTTGACCCTGGGTCTTAGGATAAATTCATACTTATAAAGCCCATGAAATATTTGAGAATTTCTGCTTTACTGTCTTTTTCTATAAATATAAATCATCATGCTACTAATGTACCTGGGTTAGTCCAGGTAAGCTCAGTTGACCCAAGGCCTGCGATAAGGAGCCTAGTGTTGTAAAGGATTGGATCTGAGCCCTTTGAGGCCAGATTGCTTTTCTCTGTCCTTGCCACGGTCTGTACCATTTCCTGATACCAAGGTCAATATTCTTTTCAAAGGCTAATGATTCTGCTTTATTAACTTTGAAGGGAAAAGGGCCAAATGAGGATGAGCACTTAGCTTTTAAGAGAGTCACTGCAATCATCTTTATTAAAATTTAAACTGTAACCACCTTTATTAAAATTTGATTCCATTAGCCATTTATTGAGATTATGCCTTTTCCCTGAGTAATCCAGAAACTATGAAAATGAGCTCCAGAAATGAAATACAAATTCAATTAAAAACACAACAGAGGGCAAGACAGGTGAAAATCCCAGAAAATGGAAAGCGGACTCAACAGTGGAATAGCTGTGTATTTTCCACAAGACACCATATACCCAGGATTAAAGGAATTCTGCAGCTCTGTCAAGCTTCTTCTCTGACATAAGACTGGATCACAGAATAAAGTCTTCAGGGAGCCTTGTTCTTAGGATTTGAGGGATGGTACTCCTAGTATGCAGGAAATATAATCTGTTCTTTGGAAGATTAGGGTTGTTCTACATCCAGGGAGTACCAATAATTTTTTTAAATCTCTAAACAGTAAAATGACACTACATAGGGGACATTGCAGCAGAGACTCCTGGCAGTCCCCCAGTCTAGTCTCTTTCTACTGAAGTTTTATATTCCGATTTTTAACTTGGCAAATGACTATACTCAAAAATGAGTACAGTTTTCAGCTTCTCTTCTTTCTACCTAGGGAGGGAAATGCAGCAAAACAATTTGGTAACATTCAACAATGTGAGGAGAAAAGAATTCTCAGTAAATTAAAATAGACATGAACTTCCTTAATCTGATAAATGGTCTCTGCAAAAAATATTTAAAATCCTACAAGAAGCATTATAATTAGTATTGAAAATTTTGAATCTTTCTCTTTGAGATGAGGAATGAGAAAAGAATTTATGTTGTCACCACTTCTATCCAACATTGCATTGGAAGGCCTAATGAGCACCATGCAATAAAAAAATTTAAAAAGAAAAGAAATTGGAAAGAAAGAAAATGAAACTGCCATTATTAACAGATGATATGATGATGTGTACAGAAAATCTAAAAACATTAGTAATAGAGTTGATCAAAGTCCCAGAATGAAAAATCAATATACAAAATAAACTATTTCATACAACAAAATCAAACAGAAAATGAAACATTTAAAACGATACCATTTGTAAACATATCAACAAATATAAAGTGCCCAGAATAAACCTGACAAAAGATATATGAGACTTTTACAAAGTAAATTATAAAATCTTTCTTATTTAAAAATATTAAAATAGAATTAAATAAATGGAGAGATAGAATTTGTTTATGGAAAGGAAGGCTCGATATTATAAAGAGATACATTTCCTCCAAATTGATTTATAAATTCAATGCAATCTTAGTCCAAATACCAAACACTTTGGGTGGGTGTGTGTGAGTGTGTGTGTGTGTGTGTGTGCATATGTGTGTGATTTCAAAAATTGTTTCCAAAAATGTGTATGAGAATACAAAAGTCCAAACTATCATTTCAAAATAAGGACAAAGGTGGAAAAATTTGAATTACCATACAGTAAGATGTATTACAAGGCTGTGATAATCAAGACAATGTTTATTAACAAAATACAGACAAAAAGATTAATGGAACAGAAGAGATATCCAGAAACCGTGCGCCTTGTGCATATTATTTATAATAAAAGTGGCACTTCAGAGAATGGGGGACAGAATTATTTTAATTTAATAGAGCTTTTTTCTTAGCGGTTTTAGGTTTACAGAAAAACTGAGCAGAAAATACAGAGTTCCTATATGCTATTTCATCCAATCCCTGGTTTCCTCCATTATTTGTATCTTGCAATTATAACAATTCTTAAAGTACTGAGCTAATGTTGATAGATTATTATTAGCTAAAGTCTATAGTTTATATCAGGGTTCAGTCTTTTGTGTTGTACATCCTGTAAGTTTTGACAAATATATAATGATATGTGTTCATCATTACCTTATCATTCTGAACAATTTCATTGCCCTGTGCTCTACCTATTATCTTTCCCTCTTTCCCACACGCAACCACTGGAAACCTCTGGTCTTTTTACTAAAAGGCACATCTTTAAATAAACATTCTCAAGATGCTTAGTTAACCATAAGTAAAAAAAAAATGTAATTCAAAGATTTTCTCATATCAAACACAAAATCAGTGACAAATGAATTAACGGTCTAAATGTATAAGACAAAACTGTATGTTTAAAAAAGAATGTAAGAGAATATCTTCATGACTTTGTGGTACAGGTGAATTTCATAAACACAATGCCAAAGTACCAACTGTAGGACAACATTGTTAGTTAAAATCAAAACTACTGCCTATCAAATGACATTATTAAAAAAAGTGAAAAGATAACTCAGAAACCAAGGGAAGAAAAATATTTCCAGCAACATAACTAACAAAGAACTACCAATATGTTAACAAGATAGAAAGGACTATAAATCTGTTGCAAAGATGGTAAAACCAGTATTTAACTCCAAGAGTTCAATCAGATTCTCACAGTAAATATTAGAGAAAATCCCCTCTTACTTCAGGCAGGGAGAGAAGAAAAGAATCATTTTAAAATATAGAAAAGCACTCTGTTTAACAAGGTCTTCTCCTAGTAAAAACTCCTTAACCAGAGAATAACCTATCAAGGCATTGTTAAGAGTCCAGGAAGGGAAATACCCAACGTCATTCAGCTCTAGTCATCCACATAAGAGAAGGACAATACCCAAATACAGCCTACTCTCAGGAGGGAGAAAAAACTGAGAAACGCATATAAAGTCTACAGTCTAGAGGAATAAGCTCTCTAAAATTTGAGACCTAATCACAGGACTAGTGAATGCCTCCCCTCCCCCACACCTCACCACCACATTACTAAAGACCTCTTTACAGCAATTTCTTTTACCAAAAATCACAATTTGAAAAGAGCAATCAGCAGAACCAGACATGGCAGGGATATTGTAATTATCAGAATGAGAATTTAAAATAATTGTTATTAATATACTGAAGGCACTAACAGTTAAACAGAAGAAGAGATGGGCAGTGTAGACAGAAAGATTAAGTATTAAGAAAATCTAAAGGAATACTGTAAAGTACTATAACAGAAATTTAAAAATGCCTTTGACGGGCTAATCAGTAGACTGGGCACAGCTGAGGAAACAATCGCTAATTTTGAGGATATTTTAATAGAAACCTCTAAAACTGAAAAGCAGAGAACAAATATAAAGAAAAACAAAACAAAACAAAAAACAGAAGACCCACAGACTGTGGGATAACTACAAAAACCATGACAAACTTGCAATGAAAATGTCAAAAGGAAAAGGAAGAGAGAGAAACAGAAGATGAAACAATAATGCCAATTTCTTCCAAATTAATGTCAGATACCAACCCACAAATCCAGGAACCTCACAGAACACCAAGCAGGTTAAAAAAAACAAACTAACAAAAAAACCCACAAAAACCATATACCAGAATGAGAATTTAAAATTAATTGTGATTTATATGTTAAAGGCTCTAATAGTTAAAGTAAACAGAAGAGATGGACATTTTAAGCAGAAAGATGAAAATTTTAAGAAAAAATATTAGAAATAATAGTACTATGTAATAAATTAAAAATGCCTTCACTAGGCTCATTAGTAGACTAGGCACAACTGAAGAAACAATCTCGTATCATTTTCAAACTACATTAAATCAAGGATAAAGAAAAAATTCTAAAAGAAGCCAGAAGAAAGAAAACATATCTATCAAGGAGAAAAGATAAGAATCATATTCAACTTCTCCTCAGAAACCATGCAAGCAAGGAGAGTGAAGTAAAATATTTAAAGTGTTAAAAGAAAAAAAACACCAACCTAGAATTCTATACCATGAAAAGTTATCCTTCAAATATTAAGAAAAAATACATTATTAAACAAATGACAGTTGAAGACATTGTTGCCAGTATAACTGCCTTGCAAGAAATTTAACAGAAGTTCTTTAGAGAGAAGAAAAAAAATATGTCAGAAATACAGGTTGATCATTTTAAAAGAGAATTAAAGAAGGAAGATGCGGAGGTCAAATAAAAAACTTCTATTTCTTATCCTAAGTTGATCTAACATAATAGCTTATACAAAATACTGGCACCAACGTATTAAATTACATATGCTTATGCATATGCATATACCATATATATACTTCTGTACACATACATATATCTATATACACACACACTTATGTATGCATAAATGTAACTGAAATGAATGAAAGTAATGATACCAAGGATGAGAGTGAGAAATTAAAATTATTTTATTGTTATAAGTTATACTATATATAAAGTGGTATAACGTGATTTGAAAGGGGACTTGGATTAGTTATAAATGTATATTGCAAACCATAGGCCAACAAGTAAGGAAGTAAAAAATAAGTTATAACTAATACATTAAGAAAGGACAGGAAAAATAATCATATGAAGTGCTAATTTACAATCAGAAAAGAAGTAGAAGACAAAAATAAGAGAATACAGCAACTGTTGGAAAGGCATGATTGTGTTTTAAAATGTGAGGACATGAGATTTGGGAGGGGCCAGGTGTGGAATGATATAGTTTGGTTGTGTCCCCATCCAAACCTTATCCTGAATTATAGTTCCCATATTACCCATGTGTCATGGGAGGAACCCAGTGGGAGGTGATTGAATCATGGGGTTGGTTCCCCCAGGCTCTTCTCATGATAGTGAGTAAGTACTCATGAGATCTGATGGTTTTATAAGGGGCTTTTCCCTTTGCTCAGCTCTCATTCTACTTCCTGCTCCTCTGTGAAGAAGGATATGTTTTCTTCTCTTTCTGCCATGATTGTAAGTTTCCTGAGGCCTCCCCAGCCATGCTGAACTGTGAGTCAATTGAACCTCTTTCCTTTATAAATTACTCAGTCTCAGGTATGTCCTTTAAGCAGTGTGAGAACACTAATACATGTATACATTATTTCATCTAATCAAAATACACATTCTTCTCAAGCTCACATTTACCAAGATAGACCACATTCTGCGCCATAAAACACACTTTAACAAATTTAACATAATAAAAATCAAACAATGTCTGCTCTCAGATAACAATGGACTTTAACTAGAAATTAGTAACAGAAGGGTAACCAGAAATCCCAAAATGTATGGAGATTAAACACAGCACTTCTACATAACATTTGATCCAAAAAAAAACTCAGTGAAATTTTAAAAAATTTGAATTAAACATAAATGAAAGCACAACATATCAAAACGAATGGAAAGCAGTGCTTAGAGAAAAATTTATAGCATTAAATGCCCATGTTAGAAAATTTTTTAAAAAGATTTAAAATCAATTATCTAAAGTTTCCACCTTAAGAAACTAGGAAAGAAGAGCAAATGAAATCCAAAGTAGCCACAAGAAAGCAAATAATAGGAATTAGAGCAGAAATCAATGAAATTGAAAACAGGAAATCAGTGAAGAAAATAAAACCAAAAGCTGAAAATATTAATAAAATCTATAAGTCTTGCTGAGAGCAAGATGGCCGAATAGGAACAGCTCCAGTCTCCAACTCCCAGTGCGAGCGACACAGAAGACTGGTGATTTCTGCATTTTCAACTGAGGTACTGTGGTCATCTCACTAGGGAGTGCCGGACAATTGGTGCTTGTCAGCCACTGCAGCCCGACCAGCAAGAGTTGAAGCAGGGCAAGGCATCCCCTCACATGGGAAGCGCAAGGGGGAAGGGAATCCCTTTTCCTAGCCAGGGAAACTGAGAGACACAACACCTGGAAAATCAGGTAACTCCCACCCCAATACTGTGCTTTAAGCAAACAGGCACACCAGGAGATTATATCCCACACCTGGCCGGGAGGGTCCCACACCCATGGAGCCTCCCTCATTACTACCACAGCAGTCTGTGATCTAACCGCAAGGCAGCAGCGAGGCTGGGGGAGGGGCGCCCACCATTACCGAGGCTTAACTAGGTAAACAAAGCCGCTGGGAAGCTCAAACTGGGTGGAGCTCACAGCAGCTCAAGGAAACCTGCCTGTCTCTGTAAACTCCACCTCTGGGGACAGGGCACAGCTAAACAACAACAACAACAACAACAACAACAACAAAAAGCAGCAGAAACCTCTGCAGACGCAAACGACTCTGCTGACAGCTTTGAAGAGAGCACTGGATCTCCTAACATGGAGGTTGAGGTCTGAGAAGGGACAGACTATCTGCGCAAGTGGGTCCCCGACCCCTGAGTAGCCTAACTGGGAGACATGCCCCACTAGGGGCAGTCTGACATCCCACACCTCACAGGGTGGAGTACACCCCTGAGAGGAAGCTTCCAAAGTAAGAATCAGACAGGTACACTCGCTGTTCAGCAATATTCTATCTTCTGCAGCCTCTGCTGCTGATACCCAGGCAAACAGGTCTGGAG
>NW_016804176.1:170382-199508 GCF_001698545.2 Rhinopithecus bieti
TAGGGACATGGATGCAGCTGGAAACCATCATTCTTAGCAAACTATCACAAGAACAGAAAACCAAACACCGCATGTTCTCACTCATAGGTGGGAACTGAACAATGAGATCAGTTGGACTTGGGAAGGGGAACATCATACATCGGAGCCTATCATGGGGAGGGCGGAGGGGGGAGGGATTGCATTGGGCGTTATACCTGATGTTAATGATGAGTTGATGGGTGCTGACAAGTTGATGGGTGCAGCACACCAACATGGCACAAGTATACATATGTAACAAACCTGCACGTTATGCACATGTACCCTAGAACTTAAAGTATAATAATAGTAAAAAAAAAAATCTATAAGTCTCTAGGCAGGGCTAACCAAGAAAGAAAAAGAAAAGTTACGAATTACTAATATCAGAAATAAAAGGGCTGATTTCATTGAAGATCCTATGGACATTAAAATGATAAAGGAATACTAAGAACAATTTTAGTCCCCCAAATTTGATAACCTAGATGAAATGAACTAACTTTGAAAGATACAAACTTTTAAAATTTACACAAGAAATAGATAATCTGAATAGGTCTATGTCTACAAAAGAAATTAAATCAATAATTAATACTCTCCCAAAATAGAAAGCCGTAGGCCCAGATGAATTCACTAGTGAATATTATCAAATATTTAAGGAAGAAATTATACCAATCTTTATAATTTCCTTCAGAGGACAGAGCAGATGGAATACATCCTAATTCATTGTATGAGTTACCAAAACCAGATAGACATTACAAGAAGAGAAAACTATAGACCAATATCTCTCATGAACATGCATGCAAAAATCCTCAACAAAATATTAGCAAATTGAATCCAAGAATGCATAAAAATTATACACCACAACTCAGTGTAATTTAGCCCAGGAATACAAGGCTAGTTCAACATTCATATATCAATTAATGTAAAACATATCAACAGCTAAAGAAGAAAAATTGTATGCTCATTTCAATGGATGCAGAAGGATTTGACAAAATCCAGCACCTGTTTATGATAAAAACTCTTAGTAAACTAGATATAGAGGGGAACTTTGTCAACCTGATAAAAGTATCTACAGAAAACCTACAGCCAACACCATGCTTAATGGTGAGAAATTTGAAGCTTTCCCACTAAGATTAAGTACAGACAATGATATCCCCCCTAATTACTCCTTTTCAACATTTTCCCTGAAATTCTAGCTAAAGCAGTAAGACAAGAAAATAAACTAAAAGGTATGCAGACTGAGGAAGAAGAAATACAACTTTGTGCACAGATAACATGATTTTCGGCGTAAAAGATCTGAAGGTAACAACAAAAAAACTTAAATGAATAAGCCATTATTGCAAGGTTTTAGAATACTAGATTAATATGCAAAAATCAATCACTTTTCTATATAACAGCATTGAACAATTGAAATTTAAAATAAAAAACACACTACCATGTACATTAGCATGCAAAATATAAAATACTTAGCTAAAAATCAAACAAAATTTGTACAAGATCTATATGAAGAAAACTACAGAATTCTGATGAAAGAAATCAAACAAAAATATAAACAGGTATTCCATGTTTATTATGGATAGGAAGATTCAATATTGTCAAGACAGAAGTTCTTCCCAACTTGGTTTATAGATTTAATATAATCCCAATTAACATCTCAGCAGGATATTTTGTGAGTACTGACAAACTGATTCTAAAGTTTATATGAAAAGGCAGAAGGCCCAGAATAGCCAACATGATATTGAAGGAGAGAGGATGGGCTTCATGAAGACAGCTGCCTAGTGGCATCTGGTCCTGCCCTTTTCCGCAATACAAAGAAACAAAATAGTAAGTAGATAATCACACTTCAAATACATCATCTAAGAGAGAACACTGGAATTCTACAGAGAAGTGACAGGAAACACCAAAGTAAGTAAGGAGTGGAAAGCTAGACAGCCTGCTCAGTCAGGACAAGCTAAGAGCCTGGATGAGCTCCCTAATGCAGGGAAGTGGTAAGTGAGTGACCCTCAGCAATCATCCAAGCCACAGGAAATCCTCTAGTCTCTCATGGGGTCCAATACTGATATAGAGAGCTGCCTGGAGATTGTACAAAAACGTTTATTCAAAGAAGGAGCTTACACTGGGTCCCATATACTTCCTGAGCACTAAACAGCTACAGCAAGGTGCCATATTGAGAGCCCACCCTCCACCAGATTACTTCCTGCCTAGGGCCCCAACAGCTTCTGCAGCTCCACATCCCTGGAGCCCAATAAACATTTCCAGCCCACAGCCACTGCTACAGCTGCCTGCCACCTCTAGGGCTAAACTGTAAACCGTTAGCAAAGACCCTGCTGCCCCAGCAGCAAAGCCACTACATAATTTCAAGCACTCTAAGCACAGAGTTCTCCACCCACAGCAGCCACAATAGCAAGCAGCCACATCTGGGGCTGAAGCACAAGCAAAGTGAATGTTCTTCAGTCACCTGCATACAGATGCTGCCATTGAAAGCTACCTCACCCTCCCCAGTAGCAAAGCTGCTGTGCAGCCACTGCTGCTCTCACCCAAGCATTCTACCTTGGACCTGGAGAGTATCCTGCTCCTGCTTCCACAGTCAGCACCTGCCAGCACCAACTGGAGGCTTGAGATCAGGTTCACCTGGTCCAGCTCTTTCTCCTACCCAACATGCTATCTGGGGGCCTGGGAACCATCCAGCCAAGCCCTTTACTCCTGGCACCTGAGCACTCTTCCTGGGGACCTGTAGGAACCACAAACCAGCTGCTACCACCACAGGAGGTACCCACTAAAATGTAACACCTGTGAGCCTGATGACTGTCCCACCCAGTACGTTGCAGCCACTGGCAACACCAGCACAGACCACAGGGACCCAAAAGTTAATGCTATCACTACTATAGTCATTACCCATTCCAGATCCACTGCCCAGGGACCCAGAAACCCACCAATTTCCCCAGCCTATCTCTGCCACTACCAGCCACTGAGCAAATTGTCCAGAGGCTCAAATGTAAGTCCCCCTGGACCCATTAACACCTGTGTATGTATACACTGCCGTGGGGCCCTAACACAGTCACACATGGCTCACCACTACAATACTGGGGTCCACGGACAGGCTCACCTGTCATCTCCATCTCCAGTGCAACTTCAATACAGCTTCTCCTAAAAATAGCACACTAAGCCACTGAGGAAACCACAGACACCACCAGTACTCTTTACAGCCAAATAAAGAACATGAAGTAATGCCTATACTACTGAATGCACCCAAAACCACAGCCATAGTACCCTACCCGACCAACATGATAGATCCTTTTCAGGGAAAAGACTTCTCCCACAAAAGTAAATTCAAAACAACTGTTACACCACATATGTAGATATCAACACAAGGACATCAGAAATATGAAAAAGGAAAGAAATATGACATTTACCAAAAATTCCCCAGTAATACATTCCAATAAAAAAATAAAATCCCAAATAAATAATTCAAAATAATGATATTAAAGAAGCTCATTAAAACACAAGAGAAAACAGAAAAACAATACTGACAAATCAGAAAAACAATTTAAGGAGAATATATATCATAAAAAAAACAAATTCTGGAACTGAAAATTTCATTAAGTGGAATACAGAATACATAGGAAAGTTTCAACAATGAACTAGATCAATCAAATGATATAATTTCAGGATGTGAAGACAGGTATATTGAAACAACTCAGACAGACAAAATTAAATAAAAGACTAAACAGGAATGAGCAAAGCCTAAATGACATATGAGACACCATAAAACAACCAAATGTTTAAACGTTCAGTGTTCCAGAAAGTAATGAGAAAAATAAAAGACTTAGAAAGCCTATTTAACAAAATAGTATTTTTAAAATGCTCAAATCTAGTAAAAGATTTAGGCATTCAGATACAAGAATATCAGAGATCCTCAAACAGATACAATGAAATTATGTCTTCTCCATGGTACATTATAGTCAAGCTATCGAAAGTCAAAGACAAATATAGAATTCTAAAAACTGCAAAAGAAAAGTGTCTAGTCACTTATACGGAAACCTCCATCAGACTTTTACAGTGGATTTCTCAGCAGAAACCTTACAGGCCAAAGGAGACTGAAATGAAATATTCAAAATACTGGAAGAAAAACTTGCCAGCTAAAGATACTGTATTAGTTCATTTTCACACTGCTATAAGGAACAACCTGAGACTGGGTAATTTAAAACCAAAGAGGTTTAATTGACTCACAGTTCTGCATAGCTGGGAAGGCCTCAAGACACTTACAATCATGGTGGAAGGTGAAGGGGATGAAGCAAGGTGTGTCTTCTCATAGTGGCAGGAGAGAGAGAGTGCAAGGGAGGAACTGCCAAACACGTTTAAACCATCAGATTTTATGAGAACTCATTCACTTTCATTAGAACAGCCTGGGGGAAACCACCCCTGTGATCCAATTACCTCCTACTAAGTCCCTCCTCTGATACATGGGGATTACAATTCAAGATGAGATTTGGGTAGGGACACAGAGCCAAGCCACATCATTTCACCCCTGGTCTCTCCCAAATCTCATGTCTTTTTTACATTTCAAAACCAATCATGCCTTCCCAACAGCCCCCAAAAGTCTTAACTCATTGTAGCATTAACTCAAAAGTCTAAGTCCAAAGTGTCATCTGAGACAAGAAGTCACTTCTCCCTCTGAACCTGTAAAATCTTAAACAAGTTAGTTATTTCCAAGATAGAATGGAATTACAGGCATAGGGTATTTCCAAATAGGAGAAATTGGAGAAAACAAAGGGCCACAAGCCCCATGCAAGCCTAAAACCTGGGAGGGCACTCATTTAATCTTAAAGCTCTAAAATAATCTTCTTTGACTCCACGTCTCACATCCAGAGCATGCTGATGCAAGAGGTCAGTTCTCATGGCCTTTGGCAGCTCTGCCTCTGTGGTTCTATAGGGTACAGTGTTTCTGGCTGCTTCCACAAGCTGGCATTGAGTGCCTGTGGCTTCTCCAGGTGCATGGTACAAGCTATCAGGGGATCAACCATTCTGGGGTCTGAAGGATGGTGGTGCTCTTCTCTCAGCTCCACCAGGCAGGGTCCCAGTGGGTCTCTGTGTAGGGGCTCCAACCCCACATTTCCCCTCTGCATTGCCCAAGTAGAGATTCTCCATGAAGGCTCCGCCCCTGCAGCAGATGTCTGCCTGGACATCCGGATGTTTTCATACATCTTCTAAAATCTAGGTGGAGGCTCTCAAAGCTCAACTATTGTCTTCTGTGCACCTGCAGGCCCAACACCAAGTGGAAGTTGCCAAGACTTGGGTTTGCACCCTCTGAAGTCATAGCCTGAGCTGCACCTTGGTCCCTTATAGTCACAGCTGGAGCTGGAGTAGCTGGGATGCAGGACACTAAGTCCCGAGACTGCACAGAGCAGTGGGACTCTGGGCCAGCCCTGCCCATGAAACCAATTTTTCCTCCTAGGCCTCCAAGCCTGTGATGTGAGGGGTGCTAGGAAGATCTCTGACATTCCCTAGAGACATTTTCTTCATAGTCTTGGCTATTAACAGTTGACTTCTCATTACTTAAGCAAATTTCTGTAGCAGACTGTAACAGGCTTTAATTTCTCCCCAGTAAATGGGTTTTTCTTTTGTATCACATGATCAGGCTGCAAATTTTCCAAACTTTTATGCCCTGCTTCCCTTTTAAATGTAAGTTCCAACATCAAGTCATTTTTTGTGAACTCAAATGACCGTACAGGCTCAGAAAAAGGCAGGTTACCTCTTGCATGCTTTGCTGCTTAGAAATTTGTTCTGTTAGATACCCTAAATCATCTCTCTCAAGTTCAAAGTTTCACAGATCTCTAGGGCGGGGCATAATGCCACCAGTCTCTTTGCTAAAGCATAAGAAGAGTCCCCTTTTCTCCAATTCCTTATAAGTTCTGCATCTTTATCTGAGACCAATTCAGCTTGGACTTCATTGTCCATATCACTATCAGCATTTTGGTGAAAACCATTCAACAAGTCTCTAGGAAGTTCCAACCTTTCACACATCTTCCTGTCTTCTTCTGAGCCCTCCAAACTCTTCCAATCTCTGCCTGTTACTCAGTTCCAAAGTCGCTTTCACATTTTTGGGTATCTTTATAGCAGTGCTCCAGACTCCCAGTACCAATTTTTTGTGTTAGTCTGTTTTCACACTGCTATAAAGAATGACTTGAGACTGAGTAATTTATAAAGGAAAGAGCCTTCTTTGACTCAACTGCAGCAGGAGAAACAGAGCACAAGGGAGGAACTGTCAAACACTTTTAAACCATCAGATCTCATGGAAAATCACTATCATGAGAACAGCATGCAGGAAACCACACCCATGATCCAGTCACTTCCCACCAGGTCCCTCTCCTGACATGTGAGAATTGCAATCTGAGATGATATTTGGGTGGGGTCATGAAGCCAAATCATATCAGATACTGTACCCAGAAAAGATTCTTCATAAATAAAAGATAAATAAAGTTTTTCCAAGATAAGCAATAGCTAAGGGAATTAATCACAAATAAACCAGTTCTACAAGAAATGCTTAAGTGAATCCTACACCTGGAAGCTAAGGGACAATATCTACAATCATGAAAATGCATGTAAGTATAAAACCCATGGGAAGAGTACACATAAATAGGAGAGAAAAAGACTCAATTCTTACCAATACAGAAAAGAACCCAATAACAATGTTAAATAGTAAGAGAAAAAAGAGAAATAAAGAATATTGAAAACAATAAAAAAAAGCTAACAATATGATAGAAATAAAGTCTCATATATCAACAATAAGCTTGAATGTAAACAGATTAGACTGTTCACTTAAAAGAGATATATAGAAACTCTGAATAGATTTTAAAACAAAAGAAAAGAAAATGCTCTAATTATATGCTGCTCACAAGAATTTCACCTTAGTAGTAAAGACATTTATAGATTGAAAGTAAAGGGATGGAAAATGATATTTCAAACAGAAACCAAAAGTAAGCAGAAGTAGCTATCATTTGACAAACTGACTTTAAGTCAAAACAGTAAAAGAGACAAAGAATGCCATTATATAATAACAAAGAAATCAATTCAGCAAGAGGATATAACAACTCTATAGGTATATGCACCCAACACGAGAGCACCCAGATATAGAAAGCAAATATTATTAGATCTAAAGGGAAAGATAATCTTCAACACAGTAATAACACTAATAGTTGGGGACTTCAACACTCCACTTTCAGCATTAGACAGATTATATACACATAAAATTAGCAAAGAAACATTGGATTTAAACTGCACATTAGGCCAACTGGACCGAACCGACATCTACATAACTTTCTACCCAACAGTGAGAAAATACACATTCTTCTCATCACACATAAAATGTTTGTCAAGATAGCCCACATGTTATGACACAAAACAAGTCTCAACAAGTTTTTAAAAATTGAAATCATACCAAGTATTAGATGACAATGGAGTAAATCTAGAAATCAGTAAAAAGAGAAACTTAGAAAACTATACAAATACATGAAAATTAAACAACGTAGCCCTTATGACTATTGGGCTTAGGAAGAAATTAAGGAGAAAATAAAAATATATGTTAAAATGAATTAAAATTGAAACACAACATGCAAAAGCTTATAGTATGTAGCAAATGCAGTGCTACAAGGGAAGTTTGTAGCGATAAATGAATACAGTACAAAAGCAGAAATATTTTAAATAAACAATCTAGCTATGCATCTCAAGGAACTAGAAGAGCAAAAACAAACCAAACCCAAAGATAGCCAGCAAGAAATTATAAAGATCAGAGTAAAACTAAACAAAACAGACATTGAAAAACAATACAAGTAATCAATGAAATCAAAAGTTGGATGTTTGAAAAGATAAAGAAAATTGATGAACCACTAGCTAAAATAACCAAGAAAAATGAGAGAAGACACAAACAAAAAAAACTTTGAAATGGAAGAGGAGATATTATAATTGATAGCACACAAATACCAAAGATTATCAAAGACTATTATAAACAACTATAAAATAACAAACTGGAAAGCCTAGAGAATACATTTCTGCACACATAAAACCTACCTAGATAAATCAGGAGGCAATAGAAAATCTAAAAAGACCAATTATGAGTAATGATATTCAATTAGTAACAGAAAAATCTCACCCACCCCACCCCCAAAAAATGTCCAGGACCCAATGGCTTCATTATGGAATTTTCCCAAACTTTCAAAAGGCATATAATCTCAATTATCCTCAAACTCTTAAAAAATTTGAACAGAAGGGAATTCTCCCTAACTCATTTTACAAGGCCAGCATTATCCTGATACCAAAATCAGACAAAGATGCAACACCACCAACAAAACCTACAGGCCAATACCCTGATGAACAGAGACACAAGAATCCTTAACATAATGATAGCAAATGAAATTCAACAGCACGTTAATAAACTAAAATACACCATGATCAAGTTGGATTTATCCTAGAAATTCAAGGATGGTTCAACATATGCTGATAAATAAATGTGTTATTTTGCATCTAAAGAATGAAATACAAAACCTGTATGATCATCTCAATAGATGAGAAAAATCATTTGACAAAACTCAACATCCCTTCATTATAAAAACTCAAAAACTAGACACTGAAGAAACATATATCAACATAACAAATGCCATGTATTATTACAAACTCACAGTTAACATCATACTGAATGGGGAAAAGCTGAGAGCATTTCCTCTAAGAATGAAACAAGACAAGAATGCCCACTTTCAAAACTCCTATTCAACATATTGCTGGAAGCCCTTTACAGAGCAGTCAGGCAAAAAAGTAAATAAATAAAAGACATTCAAACTGGAAAAGAGGAAATTGTGTTCTCTCTTTTTGCAGATAATATGATCTTGTATCTAGAAAATTCTAAAGACTTCACAAAAAATTATTAGATCTTATCAATGAATTCAGTATATTTGCAGTAAAAGCAACATACAAAAGTCAGGAGCATTTCTATACGCCAATTATGAACTAGCTGAAAAATCAATTAAGAAGGCAATCACATTTACAATTGCTACAAAAAAGATAATAAAATATTTAGGAATAAAGTGAATGAAGGAGATGAAAGATCTCTACAAGAAAACTACAAAACAGAACCAAACAAATGGACAGACATCTCATGTTCATGGATCAGAAGTATTACTATT
Source organism: Rhinopithecus bieti (assembly GCF_001698545.2). Lineage (NCBI taxonomy): Eukaryota > Metazoa > Chordata > Mammalia > Primates > Cercopithecidae > Rhinopithecus > Rhinopithecus bieti. The sequence goes on from NW_016804176.1 coordinate 179,571, forward strand.
ATTAAAATGACCATACTGCCCAAAGCAATCCACAGATCCAATGCAATCCCTATGAAAGTGCCAATGTCATTTTTCTCAGAAATAGAAAAAAATACATATCATTCCTATGCAATCAAGAGAGCCCAAGTAGCCAAAGCAATCCTAAACAAAATGAACAAAGCTGAAGGCATCAAATTAGATTACTTCAAAATATTACAAGATATATAATCAAAATAACATGATATTTGTTTAAAAACAGATGTGCAGACCAATAGAATGGAATAGGGAACTCAGAAGTAAATCCACATATTTATAGCCCACTGGTTTTCAACAAAGATACCTAGAACATACATTGGAGAAAGGATAATCTCTTCAGTAAATGGTGCTGGAAAAACTGGATATCCATATGCAGAAGAAACAAACTAGGCTCATATCTCTCATCATATATAGAAAGCAACTGAAGATATATGAAAGATTTAAAAATAAGACCCCAAACTATAAAACTACTAGAAAAAAAATAGGGTAAAAACTTCAGGACATTGGTCTAGGCAAAGATTTTATGGCCAGACCTCAAAAGCACAGGCAACGAAACAAAACTAGACAAACGAGACTACATTAAACCAAGATGCTTCTCCTTAGCAAAGGAAATGAACAATAGAGTGAAGAGATAACCTGTCGAATGGGAGAAAATACTTGAAAACTATTCATCTGACAAGGTACTAGTATTCAACATATAAAAAGAACTGAAACAACTCAACATTAAAAAAAATAGATAAATCCTGTTAAAAATTGGGCAAAGTACATGAACAGACATTTCTAGTCAAATGACCCACAAGTAAATGAAAAAAATGTTCAGCATCATTAATCATTAGGGAAATGCAAATCAAAACCATCATGAAATATCATCTTACCCCAATATATAATGCTTATGATCAAAAAGACAAAAGATAACAAGTACTAAGGAGAATGTGAAGAAAATGAAACCATTGTACACTGTTGTTGGTGGACTTTGTTCACTCTCTTTTATTCTTTTATTAATAAATGAAAGTATAAATATATTTATATAAAAGCATAAAAATGAAAGTATTAATCAGTACAGATGCTATAGAAAACCGTACAAATATTTCTTTAAAAAAACACCTAAAGACAGAAATATCATATAATCCAGCAATCCCACTGCTGGATATTTATCCAAGGGAAAAGAAATTAGTATATCAAAAGGATACCTTCACTATCAAAAGGACACCCTCACCCCAATGTTTACTGAAACTCTGTTCACATTTACAAAGATACTGAATCGACCTAAGTGCCAGAAAATGGATAAATGAATAAAGAATATGTGTTACATATGCACAATGAAATACTATTCAGCCATAGAAAAGAATGTTACCATGCCATTTGCAGCAATATGGGTAGAACTAGAGATCATTATGTTAAATGAAATAAGCCAATCATAGAAAGACAAATATCACATGTTCTCATTCTTATGTAGGAGCTAAAAAAGTTAATCTCATGGATATAGAGAATAGGATGATAGTTACCAAAAGCTAAGAAGGGTGTATGGGGAGGTGGTGGTAAAGAGAGATTGGTTAATGAATACAAATATACAGTTAGATGAAAATAATCTGTTCTAATGTTTGATAGTAACAATGTATTATACATTTCAAAGTAGCTAGAACAGAAGACTTGAAATGTACCCAACACATAGAAATGATGAGTGCTTGAGTTGGTAGGTACCTCAAATACTCTGACTTAATCATTACACAATCTATGCATGTAACAAAATGTCACACGTACCCCATAAATGTGTACAAATACTTACATCAATAAAAATAAAATAATGATAATTATAATATTAAAGGAGAAGAACAAAGTTGAAAGAGTGATATAATTTGAATTAATGACTTATAAAGATATGAGATAACACAGGTGAAAGCATAAATACATCAATGGAAAGCAATAGAAATCCCAGAAATAGGCATTGTATAAATATAAACTTATTTTTAACAAAGGAGCAAAGGCAATACAATGAGGCAAAGATAGTCTTTTCAACAAATAACTGAAATAACTGGATGTCCACATGCAAACAAAATAAATAAATCTAGACACAGTTCTTACAACTTTCACAAAAATTAACTCAAGATAAATTATACACCTAAATGTAAAATGCAAAACTACAAAACTTCTAGAAAATAACAAAGGAGAAAAACTAGAAGACCTTGGATATTGTGATGAGTTTTTAGACACAACCCCAAAGGCATAGTCCATGAAATAAATATTTGATAAGCTGGATTTCTTTAAAATTTAAAAAATTGTTCTCCGTAAGAGACAATGTTGAGAGAATGAGAAGACAAGCCATAGACTTGGGGAAATTATTTGCAATAGACACATCTGTTAGAGAACAGAGATCCAAAATATATGAAGAACTCTTAAATCTCAAGAAAACAAAAGCAACCCAATTCAAAACGAGCCAAAAACCATAAGAGACACATCACCAAAAAAAAATAGAAATAAGCCTATTAAAAGATGTCCCACATCATATGTCATCAGAGAAATGCAAATTAAAACAATGAGATACCACTGCATATATATCAGAATAGCCAAAATCCAGCACACTGACAACACCAAATTCTGACAAGAATGTGTACCAATAGAAATTCTCCTTTGTTGCTGGTGGAAATGCAAACTTGTACAGCCAATTTGGAAGACAATTTGGCTATTTCTTACTCAACTAAATGTGATATGACCCAGTAAGAATGCTCCTTCACATTATTTGAAAGGGGTTTAAAATTATGTCTATGTAAAAACCTGCACATGGATATTTAAAGCAGCTTTATTTATAATTTCCAAAACTTAGAAACAACCATGATGTCCTTCAGTAGTTGAATGGATAAATTAACTAAGGTACATCCAGACAATAGAATATTATTCATCCCTAAAAGCAAATGAGCTGCAAACCCATGAAAAGATGTGGAGGATGCTTAAATATATATATGACTAAGTGAAACAATCCAGTCTGAGAAGGATATGTTACTTAGGGTTCCAACTATATGAAAATTTCCAAAGAAAAAACAATAAAGACAATAAAAAATCAGTGGTTGACTGGAGTGGACAATGGGATAAATAGACAGAGTCCATAGGATTTTTGAGGCAGTGAAAATACTCTGTGTAATATTCAAAAGATGGATACATGTCATTACATTTTTGTAAAATCTGTAGAATGTACAACTCAGAGACTCAGCTCTAAGGTAAACTGTGGACTTGGGTGACTATGATGTGTCAATCTAGATTGTAAAAACAGTGTCAATCTGGTGGAGAATATTGATAACTGGGGAGTCTATGCATGTGCGGGGGCAGGGAATACAAGGAAAATCTGTATCTTTCTATCCATTTTGCTGTGAACCCAAAACACCTCTTTAAAAAATATATTTTATAAAGTAAACAAAGTAATTGAAAAGTAAAATAAATGAATAAATAAATAAATAAATAAATAAATAAATAAAGTGGGGAAAATACATAAAATCTCCCCAAGTGCTATTAAGATGAGGTAAAGTTTGATATGTAAAATCCACCAATCTACTACTGCTATTCTAGTTTTATAAAATGAGTGAAAGAGCATTTCTTCTTTTCTATTCTTGGAGCCCCTTTGTATAGATAGAATACCTGTTCTGTGAATATCTGGCCTTGCCTATAAGATCATCTGGGAGTACAAATACCCACTGATATGTATTGGCTGTGTCCCCACCCAAATCTCAACTTGAATTGTAGCTCCCATAATTCCCAAGTGTTGTGGGAGGGGTCTGGTGGGAGATAATTGAATCACGGTGGTGATTTTCTCCATAATCTTCTCAGGGTAGTAAATAAGTCTCACGAGATCTGATGGTTTTATAAGAGAAAGTCTCTTTCACTTGATTCTCATTACCTCTTTGCCTGCTGCCATGCTTTTTGACTTCTGCCATGATTGTGAGGCCTCTCCAGCCACGTGGAACCATGAGTCCATTAAACCTCTTTTTCTTTATAAATTATCCAGCCTGAGGTATGGCTTTATCAGCAGTTTGAAAATGGACTAATACAGTAAATTGGTACCAGTAGAGTGGGTGCTGCTGTAAAGATACCCAAAAATTTGAAGCGACTTTGGAACTGGGTAACAGGCAGAGTGTGGAACACTTTGGAGGGCTCAGGAGAAGACAGAAAAATGTGAAAGAGTTTGGAACTTCCTAGAAACTTGAAGGGCTAAGAGAACAGGAAGATGTGTGAAAGGTTGGAACTTCCTAGGGACTTGTTGAATGACTTTGGCCAAAATACTGATAATGATACGGACAATAAAATCCAGGCTGAGGTAGTCTTGGATGGAGATGAGGAATTTGTTGGGAACAGGAGTAAAGGTGACTCTTGCTTTATTTTAACGAAGAGACTGGCAGAATTTTGCCCCTGCCCTAGAGATTTGTGAAACTTTGAACTTGAGAAAGATGATTTAGGGTATCTGGTGAAAGAAATTTCTAAACAGCAAAGTATCCAAGATGTGACTTGGGTGTTGTTAAAAAGCATTCAGCTTTAAAAGGGAAACAGAGCATAAAAGATCAGAAAATTTGTAGCCTGATGATGCACTAGAAAAGTAAAATCCATTTTCTGAGAAGAAATTCAAGCCAGCTGCAGAAATTTGCATACATAATAAGGAGCCAAATGTTAATACCAAGACAATGGGGAAAATGTCTCCAGGGCATGTCAGAGACCTTTGTGGAAGCTCCTCCCATCACAAGCCCAGAGGCCTAGGAGGAAAAAATAGTTTTACAGGCCAGGCCCAGAAACCACCTACTGTGTGCAGCCCAGGGACTTGGTGCCCTGAGTCCCAGCAACTCTAGCCATGGCTAAAAGTGACCAAGGTACAGCTCAAGCCATGGCTTCAAAGGGTGCAAGCCCCAGGCCTTGGCATTTTCCACATGGTGTTAAGTGTGTGGGTACACAGAAGTCAAGAATTGAGGTCTGGGAAACTCTGTCTAGATTTCAGAGGAGGGAAACACCTGGATGTCCAGGCAAATGTGTGCTTCGGGGTGGGACCCTCATGAAGAACCTCTAATAGGGCAGTGTGGAAGGGAAATGTGGGGTTGAAGCCCCCATGCAGAGTCCCCACTGGGGCAATGCTTAGTGGAACTGTGAGAAAAGGGTCACCATCCTCCAGAACCCAGAATGGTAGATCCACAGCTTGCACTGTGCACCTGGAGAAGCTGCCGACACTCAATGCCAGCCCATGAAACCAGCCAGGAGGCAGGCTGTACCCTGCAAAAGCACAAGGGCAGAGCTGCCCAAGGCCCTGGGAGCCCACCTCTTGCATCAGTGTGACCTGGATGTGAGACATGGAGTCAAATGAGATAATTTGGGGGCTTCACAATTTGATTGACTTGCTGGATTTCAAAATTGCATGGGGCCTTTAGCCCTTTTGTTTTGGCCTATTTCTCCCATTTGGAATGGGGGTATTTATCCAATTCCTGTATCTCCATTGTATCTAGGAAGTAACTAACTTAATTTTGATTTTACAAGCTCATAAGCAGAAGGAACTTGCCTTATCTCAAATGAGACTTTGGACTGTGGACTTTTGAGTTAATGCTGAAATGAATTAAGACTTTGAGGTAGTGTTAGAAAGGCATGATTAGTATTGAATGTGAAGACATGATATTTGGGAGAGGCCAGGGGCAGAATGATATGGTTTGGCTGTGTTGCCATAAATCTCATCTTAAATTGTAGCTCTCATAATTCCCACATGTTGTAGGAGAGACCTGGTGGGAGATAATTGAATCAGGGTATGGTTCCCCCATATTGTTCTCATGGTAGTAAATAAGTCTCATGAGATCTGATGGTTTTATAAGAGGAAACCCCTTTCACTTGGTTCTCAGTCCCTCTTTACCTGCTGCCATGTAAGATGTGCCTTTTCCCTTCCACCATGATTGTGAGGCCTCCCCAGCCACGTGGAACAGTGAGTCCATTAAATCTCTTTTTCTTTATAAATTACTCAGTCTCAGGTATGTCTTTATCAGCAGCATGAAAACGGACTAACATACTCACCTTCAAAAATAATGTTGTAATCACATCCTTATGGGATGGTAGCAGGTTTTCTTTGGAATATATGTGCAGTAGCAGAGATTCTGAGTCATGAGATATTCACACACTTAATATGACTAACTTCTGCCTGCCTACTCTTTGATGTGTACACTCCAGCCCACATTTCACCAGCCTAGTGTGAGGGCTAGAATAAGTCCCATGGCCCTAGCAACACTTGACAGTAAAGGGCTTTTGAAATTTTACTACTCTAACAAAGTTATATCTCTATTGTTTTAACTTGGATTTATTAGACTACTAACAAAATTGAACCTTCCCTAATATGCCTGTTAGTTTGTCAGGTTTCTCTTTTACAAATTCCTTTATTCATTTTTTCTTTGTAGTGGCTTTCATTTTTGTTGTTGTTGATCTGAAGATTGTATATTGATCTTCTAGATATTAATCCCATATTCATTTTGATATTGCAAATATATTCATGTTTTCTCATTTCAATATCGATCTATGCCTTTGACCACTTTCCAAACCTCTTTAACAGAAAACCTTGACTTTAATCAAGGTTATCAATCTTTTGCTTTAAATATTGATTAAGAAGTTCTTTTTGTCTCAATTCATTAACCACCTTTTCATTTTGTTGATTGTTTGCTTTGCTGTGCAGAAGCTCTTCAGTTTCATGTAGTTCCACTTACTTATTTTTGCTTTTGCTTGCTGTGCTTTTGGTAAAAATACTCAAAAAATCTTCCAAAGGCCAATATCAAGGAGGTTTTTTCCTATGTTTCCTTTCAGGGTTTTACAGTTTCAAGTCTTATGTTTAAGTCTCTAATCCATTTTGAGCTGATTTTTGTTTATGATGTAGGAGACCAGCTTCATTCTTCTGTGTGTGGATTTCCAATTTTCTCAACAGCATTTATTAAAGAGACTATTCTTTCTCTACAGTGTCTTCTTATCAGCCTTGTATAAAAGTCAAAAATTAGTTGACTGCATATACTTGAGTTTGTTTCTCATCTCTCTAGTGTTGCATTGGATTGTGCATCTGTTTTTATGCCAGTACCCTGCTGTTTTAATTGCCATTGGTTTGTAATATAATTTGAGATCAGAAAGTACAATGCTTTCAACTTTGTTGCTTTTCTTTAAGTTTGTTTTGGCTACTTGGAATTTTTTGTGATTTCATACAAATTTTAGAATTATTTTTTCTATTTCTGTGAAAAATGTCATTGAAATTTTGATAAGGATTACATCAAATCTATATATTACTTTGCATAATACAAACATTTTAACAATATTAATTCTTTCAATCAACAAATACAGGATATCTTTCCATTTATTTGTGTCTTCTTAAATTACTTTTATGAATGTTTTATAGTTTTCAGTGTACACATTTTTTACCTCTTTGGTTAAATTTATTTCTAAGTATTTATTCTTTTTGGTGCCATGATACATAGGATTGTTTTCTTGATTTCTTTGGTATTGAGAGAAAATATTTGCAAACTATATATCAGATAAGGGGATAATATCCAACTATATAAACAACTCATACAATTCAATAGTCTAAAATCAAATAACCTTATTTAAAAATTGGCAAAGACCTGAATAGAGATTTTTTTCCAAAGAAGACATAAAAACATCACTAATCATTAGGGAAATGCATATAGAAGCCACAATGAGATATCATCACCTCATATATGTTAGAATGGCTATTACCAAAAAGACAAGAGATTAAAAGAGTTGGCAAGGGTGTGGAAAAAAGAATACTGTTCTACAATGTTGGTGGGTATGTAGATTTCGTACAGTTACTGTGGAAAACAATATGGAGGTTCCTGAAGAAATTAAAAGTAAAACTAGTATATTACCCATCAATCTCTCTTCTGGGTATATACCAAAAGGAACTTTACCATCTTGTAAAGATATCTGCACCCCCATTTCATTGCAGCATTATTAACAATAGGCAAGATATGGAAACAATTCAAGTATCTATTGATGGATGAATGATAAAAAAATTGTGAGATACACACACACACAAACACACACACATATTACTGAATATTTTTCAGCCATAGAAAGGGAATAATGCCATTTGTGACAACAGGGAACTGGAGAACATTATGTTAAGTGAAATAAGCCAGACACACAAAAATGTATGACATAATTTCACTTATATGAGGAATCTTAAAAACAACAACAACAACAACAAACAAACAAACAAAAAAGGAACTTAAATCCTTAGAAACAGAGAGTAGAATAGTGATTGTCAGGGGTGGGGTGATGCGAGTAGAATAAGGAGATGTAGGTCAAAGGGCACAGAGTTACAGTTGTGTAGAGTGAACAAATCTAGAGACCTAATGTGCAGGATGAGGACTCTGGATATTTCCTGAGAGTAGATTTTAGGTACTTTTCACATATACACACACAGAGAGACACAAAGTAACTATGTGAGATGATGGATATCATAATTTGCTTGACTGTAGTAATTATTTCACTATGCATATCAAATCATCATGTGGTACAATTTAAATAAATAGTTTTAAAAGTTCTTTTTGATTCAGGGTTATAAGGATATTATCCTATACCCTACACATAAGCTACTCATTCACTTCACCCCCATTCAGGATAATTTTGAAATAAATCCAAAATATCATATTATGAAATCCACAAATATTTTAGTGTACATTTCCAAGATCTGTGGCTCCTGAAAAATAAATTCACGATACTATTATTAAGCCTTAAAAAGCAATTCATTAATATCATCAAAGCAGCTTATCTTTAAATAGGAAAGATTAGGAAGTTTAGACATAGAGAGTTACAACACAGGACTCAATGTGCTAATGGCATACAAAAAGTACAAAGGAGCTGTGGGAGTTCAGGGAAGGGGGAGATTTTCAGCACTAAAGAACAAACTCACCCACGGGAAAGAATCATATAAGCAATTTAACAACTGTTTGTTTTTGGCTTTTCTCAGAAAAGTGGTTCTGAAATAGTACACAGGAGGAAGTTTCTTTTCTACACAGAACACTTGCAGATTTTGTGTTCTTTCTCTTTTCCCTAGTAAAGAGGAAATAACAGGAAGAAGGATTCAGTTAGAAGCAAAGGAGTTGTACCTTCTCTTTTTAGACAAATTCTAAGGTTTCAAAGCCCCTGGATACCATATCAGAATCATGATCTTGCTAACTAAATGTACTTTCTTTTTCCTAGTTTTCAAAATTTTATCTCTAGCCATTGAGGGTATCTTTGAATTGCTTGCTTGAGCCAAGGTTCTCCAGAATTATGTATTACCAAAAGTTTGCCAAAGTATTTCAGCCTCTCTAGCATTTCTGAAAGATCCATTTAGGTCTTGCACTCAAATTTAGTATCTTGATATAGGTGAGAGGATCTGCTTTTTTCTTATATAACTTTTGCCTTTTAGGAGCTCAGAATGCATGAGGTTAAAAAAATAACCTATTCCATCAAATGATGATAATATTGTACTATAACCTATAGAACAGGGGAAAACAAATCCATGAGTCTATGCTGATGTAAATAAGTGAGTAAGTAAAATGTATTGACATGATGCATTGGAAAAGGTACAACATCATTTCTATACTATTTTGCACAAAAGCACAACTTCAAAGAGGAATAGTCTATAAAAATACTTACCAGTACTCCCCAAAACTGTCAAAGTCATGAAAGACAAGGAAAGATGAAGGAACTGTCACAGATTGGAAAAGACCAAAGAGACAGGATAATTAAAGATAACATGGGATCCTGAATTGGATCTTGAAACAGAAAATGAACATAAGGGGAAACTAGGGAAATCTGAGAAAGATCTGTATAGTTTCATTATGGTATTGTGCCACTGTTAATTGTCTGGTTTGGCTAATTGTACTATGGTTGTTTAAAATATTACCATTGCAGAAAGCTGAATAAAAGGTACATGGACACTTTCTGCATTATTCTGCAACTTTTCTTTAAGTCAAAAATTATTTCAGGAGGGAGGCTTCCAAGATGGCTGAATAGGAACAGCTCCAGTCTGCAGCTCACAATGAAATCAATGCAGAACATGGTGGATTTCTGCATTTCCAACTGAGGTACCTGGTTCATCTCATTGGGACTGCTTGTATAGTAGGTGCAGTCCACAGAGGGTGAACTGAAGCAGGGTAGAGTGTCACTTCACCCGTGAAGCACAAGGGGTTGGGAGATTACCCTTTCCTAGCAAAGCGAAGCCGTGACAGTCTGTACCTGGAGGAACGGTACACTCCTTCCCAAATGCTGCTCTTTTCCCTCAGTCTTCACAATTGGCAGATCAGGAAATTCCCTCTCATGTCTTGGCGGGTCCCAAGCCCACTGAGCCTCGCTTACTGCTAGCGCAGCAGTCTAAAATCGACCTGCGATGCTGCAGCTTTGTGGGGAGAGGGGTGTCCACCATTGCTGAGGTTTGAGTAGGCGGTTTTGTGCTCACAGTGTAAACAAAGAGGCCAGGAAGCTCAAACTGGGTGAAGCCCATCATAGTTCAGCAAGGTCTACTGCCTCTCAAGATTCCACCTCTGTGGGCAGGATATATCACAAAAGGCAGCAGACAGCTTTGGCAGACTGAAACATCCCTGTCTGGTGGCTCTGAAGAGAGCAGTGGTTCTCCAAGCATGGCCTTTGAGCTCTAAGAATGGACAGATTGCCTACTCAACTGAGTCCTTGACCCCGTGTAGCCTGACTGGGAGACACCTTCCAGTAGGGCCCAACAGATACCTCACACAGGTGGGTGCCCCTCTGGGATAAAGCTTCCAGAGGAAAGATCAGGCAGCTGTATTTGCTGTTCTGAAGCTTCTGTTGGTGATACCTAGGCAAACAGGGTATGGAGTGAACCTCCTGCAAACTCCAACAGACCTGAAGCTGAGGGCCCCAACTATTAGAAGAAAAACTAGCAAACAGAAAGGAGTAGCATCAACATTAACAAAAAACACAACCACACCAAAACCCCATCTGTAGGTCACCAACATGAAAGACCAAAGGTAGATAAAACCACAAACATGGTGAAAAATCAGACCAGAAAAGGTGAAAATTCCAAAAACCAGAGTGCCTATTCTCCTCCAAAGGATCACAGCTCCTCACCAGCAAAGGAACAACACTGGACAGAGAATGAGTTTGACGAGTTGACACAAGTAGGCTTCAGATGATCAGTAATAACAAACTTCTCTGAGCTAAAGGATCATGTTCTAACCCAATGCAAGGAAGCTAAAAACCTTGAAAAAATGTCAGATGAATGACTAACTGAATAAACAGTGTAGAGAAGACCTTAAATGACCTGATGGAGCTGAAAACCATAGCACGAGAACTTCATGACACATGCACAAGCTTCAATAGCTGATTCAATCAAGTGGAAGAAAGCATATTAGTGATTGAAGATCAAATTAATGAAATAAAGTGAGAAGACAAGATTAGAGAAGAAAGAGTGAAAAGAAATGAACAAAGCCTCCAAGAAATATGGGACTATGTGAAAAGACCAAATCTATGTTTGACTGGTGTTCCTGAAAGTGATGGGTAGAATGGATCCAAGTTAGAAAACACTCTTCAGAATGTTATCCAGGAAAACTTCCCCAACCTAGCAAGGCAGGTCAACATTCAAATTCAGGAAAGACAGAGAACACCACAAAGACACTCCTCGAGAAGAGCAACCCCAAGACACACAATCATCAGATTCACCAAGGTTGAAATGAAGGAAAAAATATTAAGAGTAGCCAGAGAAAAAGGCTAGGTAACCCACAAAGGGAAGCCCATCACACTAACAGCAAATCTCTCAGCAGAAACCCTACAAGCCAGAAGAGAGTGGGGGCCAATATTCAACATTCTTAAAGAAAAGAATTTTCATCCCAGAATCTCATATCCAGCCAAACTAAGCTTCATAAGTGAAGGAGACATAAAATCCTTTACAGATGAGCAATTGCTGAGAGAATTTGCCACCACCAGACCTGTCTTACAAGAGCTCCTGAAGGAAGCACTAAACATGGAAAGAAACAACCGGTACCAGCCACCACAAAAACATGCCAAATTGTAAGGACCATCAGCATTTTAAAGAAACTGCAACAAGTAATGGGCAAAATAACCAGCTGACATCATAATGACAGGATCAGATTAACACATAACAATATCAGGCTTAAATGTAAATGGGCTAAATGCCCCAATTAAAAGACACAGACTGGCAAATTGGATAAAGAGTAAGGACCCATTGGAGTGCTATATTCAGGAGACCCATCTCTCATGCAAAAACCCACATAGGCTCAAAATAAGGGCATGGAGGAAGATCTACCAAGCAAATGGAAAGCAAAAAAAGCAGGGGTTGCAATCTAGTCTCTGATACAACAGACTTTAAACCATCAAAGATCAAAAGAGATAAAGAAGGCATTACATAATGGTAAAGGGATCAATTTCACAAGAAGAGCTAACTATCCTAAATATATATGCACTCAATACAGGAGCACCCAGATTCATAAAGCAACTACTAAGAGACCTACAAAGAGACCTAGACTCCTACACAATAATAATGGGAGACTTTAACATCCCACTGACAGTATTAGACAGATCAATGAGACAGAAGATTAACAAGGATATCCAGGACTTGAACTCAGCTCCGTATCAAGCAGACCTAATAGACATCTATAGAACTCTCCACCCCAAATCAACAGAATATACATTCTTCTCAGCACCACATAGCCCTTATTCTAAAATTGACCACATAATTGGAAGTAAAACACTCCTCAGCAAATGTAAAAGAACAGAAATCACAACAAAATGTCTCTCAGACCACACTGCAAATCAAATTAGAACTCAGGATTAAGAAACTCACTAAAAACTGCACAATTCTGTGGAAACCAAACAACCTGCTCCTGAATGACTATTGGGTAAATAACGAAATGAGAAATAAAGATGTTCTTTGAAACCAATGAGAACAAATATACAGTGTACCAGAATCTCTGGGACACATTTAAAGCAGTGTGTAGAGGGAAATTTAAAACACTAACTGCCCACAAGAGGAAGCCAGAAAGATGTAAAATCAATACCCTAACATAACAATTAAAAGAACTAGAGAAGTAAGAGCAAACAAAATCAAAACTACAGGAGACAAGAAAAAACTAAGATCAGAGCAGAACTGAAGGAGATATAGACACAAAAAAACCTTTGAAAAATCAATGAATCCAGGAGCTAGTTGTTTGAAAAGATCAACAAAACAGACCGCTAGCAAGTCTAATAAGGAAGAAACAAGAGAAGAATCAATCAGATGCAATAAAAAATGATAAAGGGGATATAAGTACTGATCCCACAGAAATACAAACTACTTTCAGACAGAGAATATGATAAACACCTCTATGCAAATAAACTAGAAAATCTAGAAGAAATAGATAAATTCCTGGACACATACACCCTCACAAGACTAAACCAAAAGAAGTTGAATCTCTGAATAGACCAATAACAGGCTCTGAAATTGAGGCAATAGTTAATAGCTCAACAACCAAAGAAAGTCCAGGAGCAGATGGATTCACAGCCAAATTCTACCAGAGGTACAAAGAGGAGCTGCTACCATTCCTTCTGAAATGATTCCAATCAATAGAAAAAGAGGGAATCCTCCCTAATTCATTTTATGAAGCCAGCATCATCCTGATACCAAATCCTGGCAGAGACACAACAACAAAAAAAGAGAATTTTAGGCCAATATCCCTGATGAACATCTATGTAAAAATCGCTAATAAAATACTGGCAAACTGAATCCAGCAGCACATCAAAAAGCTTACCCACCATGATCAAGTTGGCTTCATCCATGGGATGCAAGACTGGCTCAATATACACAAATCAATAAATGTAATCAATCACATAAACAGCACCAATGATAAAAACTACATGATAATCTCAATAGATGCAGAAAAGGTCTTCAACAAAATTCAACAGCCCTTCATGTTAAGGACTCTCAATAAACTACATATTGATGGAATGTATCTCAAAATAATAAGAGCTATTTATGACAAACCCAGAGCCAGTATCATAAAGAATGGGCAAAAACTGGAAGCATTCCTTGAAAACCAGCAAAAGACAAGCATGCCCTCTCTCACCACTCCTATTCAACATAATGTTGAAAGTTTTGGCCAGGGCAATCAGGCAAGAGAAAGAAATAAAGGGTATTCAAATAGGAAAGAGGAAGTCAAATTGTCTCTGCTTGCAGATGACATTATTACATATTTATAAAACCCTGTCGTCTCAGCCCAAAATCTCCTTAAGCTGATAAGCAACTTCAGCAAAGTCTCAGGATACATAATCGATATGCAAAAATCACAAGCATTCCTATACACCAATAATAGACAAACAGTCAAATCATGAGTGAACTCCCATCTGCAATTACTACAAAGAGAATAAAATACCTAGGAATCAAACTTACAAGGGATTTGAAGGACCTCTTCAAGGAGAACTGGAAACCACTGCTCAACAAAATAAAAGAGGACACAAACAAATGGAAGATCATTCCATGCTCATGGATAGGAAGAATCAATATCATGAAAATGGCCATACTGCCCAAGGTAATTTAAAGATTCAGTGCAATCCCTATCAAGCTACCACTGACTTTCTTCACAGAATTGGAAAAAAACTACTTTAAAGTTCACATGGACCCAAAAAAGAACCCACATTGCCAAGACAATCTTAAGCAAAAGGAACAAAGTTGGAGGCATCACACTACCTGACTTCAAACTATACTACTAGGCTACAGTAACCAAAACAGCCTGGTAATGGTACCAAAACAGACATATAGACCAATGGAAGCAAACAGAGGCCTCAGAAATAACACCACACATCTATAACCATCTGATCTTTGACAAAGCTGACAAAAACAAGCAATGGGAAAAGAGTCCCTATTTAATAAATGGTGGTGGGAAAACTGGCTAGCCATATGTAGAAAGCTGAAACTGGATCCCTTCTTTACACCTTATACAAAGATTAACTCAAGATGGATTAAAGACTTAAATGTTAGACCTAAAACCATAAAACCCTAGAAGAAAACCTAGGCAATACCATTCAGGACATAGGCATGGGAAAAGACTTCATGACTAAAACACCAAAAGTAATGGCAACAAAAGCCAAAATAGACAAATGAGATCTAACTAAACTAAAGAGCTTCTGCACAGCAAAACAAACTATCATTAGAGTGAACAGGCAACCTACAGAATGGGAGAAAAATTTCACAATGTACCCATTTGACAAACGGCTAATATGCAGAAAATCTACAGAACTTAAACAATTTACAAGAAAAAACCAAACAACATCCATCAAAAAGTGGGCAAAGGGATTCATTGAACAGGACACTTCTGCAAAAGAGGGACATTTATGAGCCAGCAGAAACATTGTGGAAAAAATCCTCCATCCATCTTGGTCATCAAAGAAATGCAAATAAAAACTACAATGGAGGTACCATTCACAACATTTATATCGGTGAATCATTAAAAAGTCAGGAAACAAATAAGATGCTGGAGGAAGATTGTGTAGAAATAGGAACGGTTTTTACGCTGTTGGGGTGGGGAGGTAAATTAGTCAAACCATTGTGGGAAGATAGGGGCAATCTCCTGAAGGGATCTAGAACTAGAAATCTATATGACCCAGCGCAATCCCATTACTAGGTAATTACCCAAACGGATATAAATCATTTTTTACTATAAAGACCCATTGCCACACTTATGTTTAACTGTTGGCACTATTTCCACAATAGCAAAGAACTTGGAACCAGCACAAATGTCCCATCAGGATTAGACTGAATTAAGGAAAATGTGCATATCTAGCACCATTGGAATTCTATGCAGCCATAAAAAGGATGAGTTCATGTCCTTGCAGGGACATGGATTGAAGCGGGAAACCATCATTCTCAGCCCCAAACTATTCACAAGGCGGAAAAACCAAACACTGCTTTTCTTATCATAAGTGGGAGTAGAACAATGAGAACACATGGACACTAGGGGCTGGGGGAACCTCACCAACACCAGGGCCTGTCTGGGGGTTGGAACCTGGGGGAGGGATAGCATTAGGAGAAATACCTAATGTAAATGACCAGTTGATGGGTGCAGCAAACCAACATGGCACATGTATACCTACGTAACAAACCTGCACGTTGTGCATATATACCTTAGAACTTAGAGTATAATTTTTAAAAAATTTTCAAAATAAAAAGTTAAACATAAAAAAAAGTCTGTTCCAATAGTACATAAGTATACTATGACTTGGGTCCTCCTTACAAAGATCTTACCTTTTAAATAGCTATACTGGGCCAGATTGTGACAGAGCAGATTTGCTACACAGAGGCCTTTTTCTTGGAGGCCCCAAAGTCTCTCCCACTATATACTGTGTATCCCTCAGGAACAGCAATAAAACAATAAAAGCTGGAAATTTTTTTATGCTCCAAGAATGACTTAGAGCACCTCGAATAACTCATGGAATTATATTTATTTGCTCTAGTTGGAGACAACAAATAATTGGAGACAACAAAAGATGGTTTTAGACATAACTATGAACTAGAGGGAGCTTTCTATGCTACATGCAGATTTCTATTTCTAGTTCCTTATGCCTTGAGCATCTCTCCTTTACTCTTCCCTCTGTCCATGTTCTGCCTTTAATTAAGAACACTCTCAAGACTCTACTCTCTGAAGTGAAATTAAAGTCAGCAGTCATCAGAAAATTCCATTGAACATGTGTACATGTGTGCATGCATGTGTGCCTCTGTGTGTATGTGTGTCTCTGTGTGTGTGTGTAGTTTTGGAAGTTCTCATGGCACCAATCACCCAACTTCTATCTGTCTATTCACAGGAGAGCATGCCTGGACCTCAGCACAACTGCAATTAAGTGTCTGTACCTGCTGCTGTAGTCTCCCTTTCTGCCCCTTTTCTCCTTATATGACATCTCCCCATCTGTCTTTCCATTTAACATGACTAGCTCACCCTCCACTACAGCAGAAGGAGATCCAATAACATTAATTATACTGACAGCATGTATGTTACATTAATAAAATCATCCTTTCCATTCATGGACACCATGAACAATTAAGGACTTGGGAAACTGTACATCCTGCCAAAATACTAAGTCTTACACTGATCTCAGTGAGCAGGAAATGCTCCTCACCAGCCAATAATTTGGGGATGGGGATTAGGATTTTGAATCCACTGCCTTGAAAAAAGATCTCTGACTTTGGAAGTTAATGAGTTAATTACTTTGAACATAATGAAAGTTAATGAAGTCTCCTTGCAAAGCTTGGTCCTAACTTGAACCTCTCACAGACATAGAGGAGTCTAGAAGACAATTTGGTCTGCCCCTATGAACTGTTCAATTCAGATGCAGAAACGTCCAAATAAAGCCGTTTCAATGCTAATTGGGAATGCTTCTAGCCTTGCTCTGCTAACCCTGTTTCCAGAGATGGCAAATGTAGAAATAGTATCAGGAGATGTCCTTATCTTGTTAATTAATAAAAGAATGTTTGGCCGGGCGCGGTGGCTCAAGCCTGTAATCCCAGCACTTTGGGAGGCCAAGACGGGCGGATCACGAGGTTAGGAGATCGAGACCATCCTGGCTAACATGGTGAAACCCCGTCTCTACTAAAAAATACAAAAAACTAGCCAGGCGAGGTGGCGGGCGCCTGTAGTCCCAGCTACTCCGGAGGCTGAGGCAGGAGAATGGCGTGAACTCGGGAGGCGGAACTTACAGTGAGCTGAGATCCGGCCACTGCACTCCAGCCTGGGCGACAGAGCAAGACTCCGTCTCAAAAAAAAAAAAAAAAAAAAAAAAAGAATGTTTAGGAGAAAGGAAGATGAGTATGATGAGTATGTACATACTGAATTTTTAATAGTTCAGTTTTTAGTGTGGGCTTCTGACCTCCCTACTTGTCTTCCTTATCCCACAATTGTTACAATACTCTAACTAATCTATAGCCCTTATTCAAATTTCACCAGTTTTTCTGCTTATGTCCTTTTTTTTGCTCCAGGATCCCACAAAAAATGTAGTTATCATGTCTCCTTGGGTCTTTTCCAATCTCCAGATTCTTTGGGTTCTTTCTTTACCCCACCAAGATAGTAATTTTCACTGTAGATTAAGCTGAGTTTCATTAATTGTCTTAGCCTGGCTGGGGTCAGTAGAGTCTCTTTAAAGAAGCTGCTACGCTGCAAGTAAGCATGGGTCTGAACTGCAGAACTGCTTTGTTTCTCATACATATCCACCCAGTTTGCCTAATAGGAGACTGGCTCATATATCAAGGAAGTATTGGGGCATCAAACTGCAAGCACAGATACTTTTGAAGTCTCAGGCATCCTATTTAAAATTTTTAGAGATTTTATATTTTATTCAATACATTATACATACTTATTTTAATTCAAAAAAATATTTTCCCAAATACTCTAAACAAAGTTGACATACCAGAAAGATGCATTATATTTAGCACATGGCTTGAAGTACTTATTGGCCTGCTTCTGCATACTTCAGTTTGAGAAACTCTAACAGTGTTATTTTACTGTTTCAAATGTATGATACTGGATTACACAAGCCATTGTGACAAACTGCTGGTGTCCGGACATTACTTATAACACTGTTTCTATGAGTAAACACTTTCCAAGTTACACACAACTGACTCACAAATAAACTTTTGGCCCACAATCCATTTATATGTTGAGGACTGTTTGTACTAATATAAGATCCTTGCCACAGGATTTTTAAAAGTCATTGCAAAAAATAATTCTTTTAACTTCCAAGAAAACCCACCACTTCTGCAAGTTGTATGTTGTTTTTATCTCTAGATATCAAATTGCCTTAAAGCAAAACTTCCCAGTATGGATATCTAGTTGGGAAAATAGTCTGACAACAACAAAGAGAAGATAAATGAGAAAGCAAGATTGAACAGAACTCATTTACAAGCGAAGGCCTTTGATTCTGTACTTTGTCCTTCGGCTTCAGAATTCAATTTTCCTACTCAATTTTCTGCTGTTCAAACGCTGCAGTCGTTTCACTGCTTGGATATAGATGGTGGACTCCAGCTCTGAAAGAAACAAAGTTGGTGAAAAATTCCCAGAAAGCCAACTCCTTCTTTGAGTCATTTGTCAAAGTGCTTTGTATTTTCAAAGTGATCAAAGGCACTTGCAGGTGAAAAGCCGAGTGTTGTCAGTGGTGATAGGGAGGGTGTGCTCTGGAAATGCTATTCTTTTAGAAAGACAGTTTTTTCTGGAGGAAGAGTGAGGGAATTGTACAAATAATCCCAGAGGCCATTGGAGTACAATTTTAACTTCTCAGCCCTATTTAAATTTGGGTCACTCTTGTTACTGGTTCTGGTTATAAAAAAACCTCCCTCAGGGATTAAGAATCCTTTCCTCTCCTCACAAGATCTTTTCTAATCCTGCTGCCTCACCTTCTTCAGGCATCATGCTTGGAGGAGAGCAACATCATTTATGCACCGGCCCATTCCAGGCTTCTTTCAGATGGAGATAATTACAGATGGAAAATGTGCCACAGAAAGAGACCACCTGTGGTCAGTGCCCCACAAATGGAAATGTAAAAGGCAACTTGTATGGATCACAATGCTCTGCAAAGCTAACTCCCTGAGTAATTTTAAATTCTTTTAAGATAGAATACCTCTCTCTCTTCACTTATGATTTGGGATAATCGAATATTGTAAGGGAGCCTTGGGACACAGCATGTTTAAAGGGACTCGCCTGCGTGCACAACTCATGCTGAAATAGAAGTAGATTAAACTCCATGCCGCTCATATAAAATCCCTAGCCTGTGAGAATTTACTATTTATAGTAGAGGGTCTGCAAACTACAGCCCTCAAGCTAAATCTGACTCGTAGCCTGTTTCTTTGTTGTTTTCTTCAGCTTACCAGTTAAGAATGAATTTTTTTTTTTTTTTTTTTTTTTTTTTTTTTTTTTTTTTTTTTTT
>NW_016804176.1:202691-225129 GCF_001698545.2 Rhinopithecus bieti
GGAGTCCCGCTCTGTCGCCCAGGCTGGAGTGCAGTGGCAGGATCTCAGCTCACTGCAAGCTCCGCCTCCCGGGTTTACGCCATTCTCCTCCCTCAGCCTCCCGAGCATCTGGGACCACAGGCGCCCGCCACCTCGCCCGGTTAGTTTTTTGTATTTTTTTTAGTAGAGACGGGGTTTCACCGTGTTAGCCAGGATGGTCTCCATCTCCTGACCTCGCGATCCGCCCGTCTCGGCCTCCCAAAGTGCTGGGATTACAGGCTTGAGCCACCGAGCCCGGCCAAGAATGGTTTTTATACTTCCACGTGGTTGGAAAAAAACAAAAGAAGATAATGTTTTGTGACACATGAAAAGTATTTCAGATTCAAATTTCAGTGTACAGGAATATAGTTTTTTGGAACATGATAATGCCTACTCATTTATGTTTTGCTTATGGCTGCTTTTATCCTACAACTGCAGACTTGAGTAGTTGCAAGGGAGACTGTGTATGGTCTTCAAAGCTTAAAATATTTACTATCCAGCTCTTTCTGAAAAAAACTTGCTAATCCCTGTTTCATATTCATTGAGAATTCACTTTTTCTAGCAGTGCGCTACAACAAGGTAGGGCATTCTTGGGGCAGGAAACAAATGCTATAAAGGAGCGGGGGAAATAATCCCAGAGAAGCATGAGGTCATCAGAAGCCACACCTGTCAGCATGGCAGGTTGTCTCAACTAGGTCTGTGATTTGCTTTTCTTTGAAGAATTTCATGCCTACAGCCTATATTTTTAATAGAGGGAACTAGGATCCAGCAAAAGTTGGACAAATGAGGACACAGAAAATGAGGAGAGAATAGTGGCAGCTATTCCACAGACATATATTATTTTCTATCTCTAACTCCTGTTCTCTCCCTCAGCATCTTTAGTGGTCGCACTTGAGATACAAAGAGGAGAGGGAAAAAGAGGGAGGAAAGTAGGAGGGTGACAGAAGGTCAGGATGGAAAGGTGGGAAGTAGGAGAAGGAGAGAGAGAATTGTAGAACAAAAGCCGAGTGTTAGAGTAGAAAACAAAGCAGAAATCAAAGTGGAGAAGGTAGAGAAAAAGAGACTACGGAATAGTGAAGAGTGCCTTCCAACTATCTATTCCTACCACAAATTAAGCTTTCTAAAAGGAGGCCATAGAGGCTTTGTTAATTAATTGACTGACTGATGATTGATTGAAATGAAGATCAAGACACTAAAGACAGATGTAGAAAGGGATAGAAGAGAGATGTGGCATGAAAAATTAATCTTAAAAACTATAACGTGTTCAAAATCAGCTTTTGAATTTTTTTGCAATTGGACTTTTAATTTGAATAAAAGCTTATACATGGGCCTAATATGTAGACAATATAGTTAGACAAGTTCTGGCCTGACTTCCAGCCATGCACCACCTCTCTCCCTTTACCAGGGGATTCCACAGAGTACATTTCAAGGACCCCCTGCCCTACTTTGAAATAGTCATCACCACTTCCTCACCTGGGGTTGGGGGGTCATTCTGATTTTACAGGCGGGAGTCGTTTTGAATCTAGTTACCAGAAAGAGAGAGGATACAAACCTGTATTTGCAGTCTCTGTCTATATCAAATTTGTATAACAGTAATAAAATGGTTTACAGTTTGGTAATAACACAGATGAATTTGAAGCGCACACATTTTTAAGCTATAATGTAATTCTCTCATGGCACCCGAAAACACTAAGTAAAGGGTTAGAGCATGACGCATATGAAGCCGTCATAGGTGTCTTTCATGTGGTGTGGGACAATTTTTCAGGACATCAGATCATCAGGTATCTAGGAGAGAAATAACATTAATTCTGAATTTTTGTTACAGCACTAGCAGCACGAGAACTACGTGAATAGGATTCCTTGTAACCTTAATCCATTACAGATTTGGATTTAGAAAAGTGTTTGCCACAACATTGCTTTTACTTTTTTTTTTTTTTTTTTTTTTTTTTTTGAGACGGAGTCTTGATCTGCCGCCCAGGCTGGAGTGTAGTGGCACGATCTCGGCTCACTGCAACCTCTGCCTCCCGGGTTCAAGCAATTCTCCTGCCTCAGCCCCTCGAGTAGCTGGGACTACAGGCTCACGCTGCCTCGCCCGGCAATTATTATTATTTTTTTTTTTGTTTTTTTTGTTTTTTGTTTTTTTTTTTTTTTGTATTTTGGTAGAGACGAGGTTTCACCGTGTTGCCCAGGCTGGTCGCAAACTCCTGAGCTCAGGCAATCCGTCCGCCTCGGCCTCCCAAAGGCTGGGTTTACAGGCGTGAGCCTCCGCGCCCGGCCGACATTGGTTTTTCTTTGAAGCATTTTCCATCCTTGTCCATTCTGGCACACAGGCCAACTTGTTAGAAGACCAGGAGACACGGGGTTTTTTACACCCACTTTTGCCACTGTGTGGTTTGGTTCAGACCGCACAAACCAAGCACATTAGAAAACACAAATTCGCCAAGTGTGCCTGCCTCCCTCTCCATCACATTTGCAGCCCCCCTTTCCTATTTGAGTATGGAATACCATAACCTTACGACACATCAGGACTACTTAAAAGGGCACCTAAATGTCTTAATGAAAATAAATTTTAATGTCACTCATTGTTTTGCATTGAGAAATCTACTAGAAATATTTGTGGTCGAAGAGGAAGTTCTACTACTCTGAAATGTTGCCTTGGAGATGCACAGTGAGGAACAGGTAAATGAAATCTTCTCCTTCTAGTTTCATCTTTTCTCTGTGGCTAAAGGAAGTGTTATATAGAAATATAATCATCAGCTCTATCCCAGAATCAACAGAAAAAATGTTAAGGGCTGGGTGCAGTGGCTCATGCCTATAATTCCAACACTTTGGGAGGCTGGAGCAGGAGGATCTCTTGAGCCCAGGTGTTCAAGGCTGCAGTGATCTATGATTGTGCCACTGCATGTCAGCCTGGATGACAAAGTGAGACCCTGGTCTCTAAAAAAAATAATAATAAAGTTAAGCACAAATTACAAATTGTCTCCTATTTACATAAAGAAGACTTCTTTGTGGATCCTACTATTGTAAATATGAGTTCTTCTAAAGCAAACCATGTGCCTTCTGGGTAGGCAGGTTATCTTGGAAATCAACAGATTTCAGGTTAAAACAGAGAATCACAGCCTCACACTGAAAACAGGAGCCGTATAACTCATTTCTAATGTAAGTTAAAATCATGGAGCCCACACAAAGTCCTGCTAAATAAATCAGTTGAAACAATCATTAATGGTATTATTGGAAGAAATTAGGGTAAAAAGTTACTGATTTTGTATAGGTTGTTAAAATTAAACAAAAATATAAGAAGTAATAATGGCATAAAATGACTGTTTTTCTTGTGTAGAAATTCCATTAAAGTCAAAGGTGTACTTTGGAGCAGTAATATATATTCCCTTGATTTGCTCTATCAGGGCTTTGAATAATTGCAAGACAATTATGCCTCAAATAGATTTTTAGAGTTCTATCTCCTTGTACTGACCTGCAAAAGGATTTTTCACACTCTCTTCTTTTCTATGAACAAACTGAGCTCCGTGTTCCTATGTAAAAGCTTAAGAAGGCTAGAGAAATTTAGAAAGATTAAATGAATTATGATTCTGGAAATAAATTGGGGCAGGAAAATGCTGTATGACTTCATGACTCTCTTGCAATAAATGTCTAGTTTGGAAGTTGGATGTGGGAAGAGAATTGGATGCTTGAGGGGGAAAAAATGTGCAGCATGAAAGAAAGCAAAAATATATGTTAAGTAATGGTGGATTATGATTTCAGAGTAACTGAAAATTATTCCAAAAGATAGTCAATGAAAAGGCAAATAGGAGGGAAAGGTCGATATTAGTGAATACAGTAATTCAAGGGTAGTTTCCTCCAGGAGTGCCCACACAATACACTGTATTCAAAAGCAGCCTGGGTGTTGCAGACGAAGGGAGTCTGGGCTTGCAGAGGTCTTTCAGGTCTTCAGTAATAACTAAGCAGTAAGATTCACAATCCACAGGATATGGCATTTTTATAGTATGTAGGAGGATAGCAACTCAGTGCTGTAGCAATATAGAAAACACAAAGAAGGACTAAGCAAAGTGCAGAATGCAACAAATTCAAAGCAATCATGACTTCAGTAGCTATATATTGTTCTCGGGTAAAGTCTCTGACAGTCAGTTGATTGACAGCAAACATTTGTGAAATATAAACTCTAGACCCAGTACTGAGCAAGGTGCTGTGACATAGACAAAAGCCCAAGGGCAAAAAGCTGTAGCTCAGAACACGGTGCTTATCCACAAGAGCCACTTAAGGAACCAAAATGTGTATAATATTGTGTCGGATTATGTGTCATTAATCATTCAAAACTAGGCATACATATAATAATGTGTCAGTTACTGCTATAGACAAAAAATAAAATGGGCTGGATTCAACAGAGGAGATCTTAAGAATAGTAATTTCGAAAGATTTCTCAAGAGGGAATGCAATAATTCAGCACTCCCCTCCATAGTGTCAGCGAGAGAGAGGTGCAACTAAAAATATGTGGGGTATTTCATATTTTAATTTTATTGTGGTAAAATATGCAAAATATAAAATGTATTATTACTATGGACTAAATGTTTCTATTCTTCAAAATTCATATGTTGAAACCCTAACCCACAATGTGATTTTACTTGGAAATGGGGCCTTTGGTTGTTAATTAGGTCATGAGGATGCAACCCTCATGATAGGATTAGTCAGTTCCCTTATAAGAAGAGACACAAGAGAGCTTGCTTTTTCTCTCCCTGCTCTCCTTTATGTGAGTATACAAAGAGAAGACAGCCATCTGCAAATCAGGAGGAAGGCCCTCACCAGACACTGAATCTGCCGGATTCTTGATCTTGGACTTCCCAAACTCTGGAAGTGTGAGAGTAAATGTTTATTGTTTAAGCTGCCCATTATATGATAATTTGTTTTGTTATCACTGCCTGAACTAAGACAACCATCTTAACCATTTTTAAGTGTACAAGTCAGTGGCATTTAAGTACATTCACATTGCTATGCAACTATCACCACCATCCATCTCCAAAAGTCTTTTCAACTTGTAAAACTGAAATTCTGTGCCCATTACACAATAATTCCCCATCCTCTCCTCCCTCATTCCTTAGGAACCACCATTCTGACTTCTGTTTCTATGAATTTGACTACCCCACATACCTCATATAAGTGGAATCATACAGTATTTGTCTTTTTGTGACTTTATTTCCCTTAGAATAATGTCCTCAAGGTTCACCTATGTTGTAGCATCCATTGGACTTTACTTCCTTTTCAAAGCTGAATAATATTCCATTTTATGTATACATCACATATTATGTATCTATTCATCCATCAATAGATGCTTGAGTTGTTTCCAACTTTTGGCTATGGTGAATAATTCTGCTATGAAAAGATATTTGTAAATGTATAAATACCTTTTTGAGATGAGGGATTTTTTTATTTTCATAATCAGTGTGAAGGTGGAGCGGGGAGCATATGCAGAGGTAGGAGCAATAAGAATATCATTTATGACCTTGGTGTCAAGGTGGAAAAAAATGTCCAGCAATCGAAAGACAGTTTTCCACAATCAAGAACTGTCCTACCTAAAATGCCAATTAATGATCCCATGACAAAACACTGCAAGAAGAAGAAATATTAAGAAACAGGACATTGCAGTAAATCAAGTACCAGGTGATGAAGCCCTGAACTATAGAGGAGATAGCAAAAAAGAGGAATAGATAAGTATGAGGACCCTTTGACAAGATTCAAGGCCAACAGTCTGAGATAAGAGTTCTCTGCATGGTGTAAGACAGTTTATTGATCATTACTGGGCCCTGATTTCTTATTTATTTGCAACATGAAAATATGAATTCTTTCATGTTTCTATCAGTTCTCACATTCTATGGTCTTTTTCCATTAGATTTTGACATTAAACATGACAGTCACACAACTAAATGAGGACATATAGATACTTGACAATCCCTGCTAAAAAACCTGATCTTTGGAAGGCTTGTGAAGTTGGCCAAGTTTGACTTGACAATCTCTCAACTATCCTTATGTCAGTATTTTCCCACCAACCACCTGCCCATGAACATTCTTATCGGTTCCTGGCTGCCTAAAACTTCCTGAGGTGCTTTGAGAGGATTTGCCTTTCCAGAGCCATACCCATGCTCACAAATATTTTTCATATTTCCATCAATTGGTAGAAATAATTAGCTACTGCCACATAACAAACCATTCTAAAACCTAGTGCCTTATATTTTAAGACTTAAAATAATTATCAGTTATTACTGCTCATGAGCCATGGGTTGGCTGGGCAGAATTGTTGAACTAGAATGGCATAAGCTGATCTCAACTAGGCTCACTCATAATTCTGTAGTCAGCTAGCTAATCAGCTAGGGCTGGCTAGTCTAGACTACCCTGAGCTTTTTTTATGGGTGTGGTAGGTTTCACAAGAGCAGAAACAAAGTCTCTTAAGGCGTAAACTTGGAGCTGGCATGCTGTCATTTCTGTCACAATATTAGCAAGTAACAAGGCCAGGCTCCATCTCTTAATGAGAGGCACTTTCAAAGTTACACTGCAAATACATGATCACAGAGGAGAATAGAAAAACTGGGTCATTTTTGCAACAAATCTATCAAAACTTCATCTGTCCTCTAGTCTACTTTTGGGAAATAGCTAAGTGACAGCTAGTACCATCACACTAATCAAGAACTTGAATTCCTCAAGGATTGCGATAAGTCTTTTATCTTGGTAATCTTGGTTAGCACAATGTAAGGGTTAAGGCAAGCCCTGAAGAAATATTTGTTGAAATGACATGAAACCCATTTACAAAGGCATTTTAATGGTTACCCCAGAAAAGGGTTTTTCTGACCCTTTCTTCTCTAAGAGTTAAGTAGGCAATTTAAGGATGTGCTTTATAGAACGTTGTTGCGTTGATTTGGACTGTTACCCATCACTGAAAGAACTAAGTCTGTGATTGTAGTACATAGCATATTTTTAAAAATCTTATTTGGCTTGTAACTCTTTTATACCATGCAAGGGACTCAATATTTCTTCACTAATGAACAACAGACTGCTGTCAGTTAATAGCTGGACAAAAGCAGCTAAACTAACATCACTAGGGAATTCTCAAAGAGAAAAGGTGGAACTACTCTAAATTAACATATCATGTGGCTTTAGATTTCTTTGGTTTCATCCCAAAACTGGGTTATCTTTCCTCCCTGCTCTGAGTATTTTTAGAATATTTTACTCAGTTATGAAATATCTGTTGCAGTTTACTCAACATGCATCTTTTCTCCTCTTATGATAGAGCCATCTTTAAAATCTTATCCACCACTTGGCTCTAACTACCAATGACTGGATTAATTGGGGCTTGCTATTTTGTTTTAAAAAACAAAACATCTAACAATGTGTCTTGTATTTAACACACCAGAAATTATTTTTAAGGTCAGGTAAAACATTGCACTATTTGGAACAATTTAGCAATTCTTGGGTGATTCCAGACACAATCACTGTAAAAACCAAATAATTTAGGCAGACCATGTCCCATTAATTTTGCAAAAAGCACTTATCTAAGTAACAATGAAGATACTGGAACAAATAGGATGTTAAAACATTTGGCCATATATTTTTCATTGGTGTGGATTTGGTCATGGTCAAAACTAGCTGCTGAGACTATTATTAAGCCTCTTCTGTATCCCTCTGGAAAACAGGATAATAATAGAACTTATCTCAAATAATATTTGCGAGGCTTAAATTACCTAATTCAAGTAAAATATTAAGTAAGTATAATGCCTGGCACATAGTAACTAATCATCACTATCAGCTGGAGTTCCGTTCATTTGCTTCACAGATTAGTCATTGCTCTTACACAAAATCAACCCTTCATTTTTATTCTGAACAAATGATGACTTTACTGCATTCCAGCTGAACAAATGATGACTTTATTGCATTCCAGCTGAGCATAGAGCATGATACTATCATTAATAATAATTATTATAATATCAATAATGATATTGTGAAAATAAAAGATCACTTTATCCAAAGTTTCTTTTAGAAGGAACTTACCTTCTAAACAGGAATATAAAATATTACTATACCATGACCCCAAAAGTAAGTATTTAATACCAATGAAAATTGATTATGAGTAAATATCAATATCCAAGTGATGTTGATGATTCCCAAGGAAATCTAAAATTGATTGTTTACGTGGAAAAAAAAAGTTAAGTATCTATGTCACAGTGCACACAAATAAATGCCAGATGAAAAAACAAATCTTTATGACCTTGGGGTAGAAAAAATATCTTATTAAGAAAAAAAAAGTGCTGGCCAAGCAGGAAAAGATTAATATATTGAATTCTTTTAAATTCAAGAACTAAAAAGAACATTTTGTGTGAAATAAACAGTGCCATAAATAAATTTTAGAAACAAATAATTGGCACAGAAAAGATAATTGCAACACAAATAACTGTATAGTAATTAGTATTCAAATATATATAAACAAATCTGCAAATGAATAAAAGAAAGTCAAACAACCTAATAGGAAAATATTGAAGAATATCAATATGCAGTTACAAAACCAGAAAACTGAATAACCACTAAACATCAGAAATAATGCTCTACTTCCCTGGTACAAATTAAAACAATTTCAATCTGTAACACATCATCAGGGTAACAAAAAATATTTACGTCTGGCAAAATCAATAGTTGACAAGAAATGGAGAAAATGGGATTGCTCGGGCATTGCTAAAGGGAATAAAAATTGGCGTCACCTTGAGAGTACTTTGCCATATCTAGTGAATTCTATAGCCTAGCTATACCAATACCTACTATACACCCTAGAGAAAATCTCCCACATGTATAATAAGACATAATATACATAATGAGATGATTTAGGAATATTTATAGCAGCACTGCTTATAAAAGCAAAAAAAACCTCATATTAATTATACTAGAGTCATATAATGAAATATTACATAGCATTTAAAATTAAGAACTGTAACTGCATGTTTATGTATTGTTTATAAGTTATACAGCCTGAATGAGCTCCTATAACAAAATACCTTAGACTGGGTAACTTATAAACAATAGAAATTTATTGTTTACAGTTGGGGAGGCAAAAAGTCTAATTTTCACATGTCAGTAAATTCAGTACCTAGTGGAGGATTGCTCTTTGTTCCAAGCATTGCTCCTTCCCACTGCATCATCATGTGGAGGAAGGGAAAAACAAAACCCCTCAAGCCTGTTTTACGATGGCTCTAATCTCACACAGAGGGCAGAACCTTCATGACCTAATGGCGTCTTAAAGGCCTCACCTTTTAATACTATCACATTGGAGATTAGGTCCCATCATATGAATTTTAGGGGAGCACTAACATTAAGACCATAGCATGTATTGTATAGATCAACCTTGAAAAAATAATTCTAAATGAAAACAAATTACAAAATACTACATATAATATGGCATTCACATAAAATTTTAAAACGTACAGCTTTGTTATGTAAATGAACTTTGAATGCCTGTCAACTTCAAGCAAGTGGCTATATCTGGAAAAGAAGAAAGAGAAGGAAATCTGTGAGGAATTTAAAAAATAACTTGTTTCTATAACATTTTATTTTAAATAAAACCCTTAAGTAAATACATATGGGAAATATCAATATTGTGTATAATCTGTTTTGGATATGTACACATTAAAAAATAACACTGGGGAGGAGTATTTTTGGTTTTTTTGAAATATTTCAGAATAAAAGAAAAGGAAAACTTACCAATCCTTTAGGAATACTCATAAAGCCATTAATAAGCCAAAGCCCATTATGATAATATCGCACCTCTAGAGCTGTCATTCATTGGATGATTTTGATCTTACAGAAGACAACGAAGACCAAGAAACATCTAAGTTGTCAAACCAAGCTCCAAAACTATGTGTCCAAACTCTTGTTATTCCTAACAGAGATTCTCAGTTCCTTGTTTAAAGCTACTAAATCTTACTTTAAAAGCTTAGTTAAAAGTTGTAAAAAGCAAAATATTACTAGAAAGAAAAGGAGAAGAAATAAAAATATATTAAAGGGACATTAAATTATTAAAAGTTAAATGGTTGCTATTAAGAAATACACACACACACACACACACACACACACGCAAATCCATAAAGCCAATAGTAGTGTACAAAATGGCACAAGAATATATACTGGTAATGATATCAAATAATTGATAACATTTGTCATCATGTTCTGGGTACTCTAAAAATAGAGGGATATCAGCAATCCATTTTAGAAAATGCCCTTCAAAATGTTAACATTTTTTGTTTTATGGACTTCATCTCTGTTGTGTATGTGGTAATAAAAGGTTTAACCCAAAATTATGACTCTAATGATGGCAATTTCAAACAGAGTATAAGTTTGTCAGCTTTTTGGAGTTGTGGAACATGTATTTCATTTAGATGAAGTTTGCACCTTTTACACATACAGCTTCCCTCAAAGTGTGACTGCAAGTAGACTATCTAAAGGAGAGTGGAGGAGGACTGCTCTCAAAGAACAAAAAATAATTCTAAAATTCTTTATGTGCAGAAAGGATTTGTCAGCATTTTAACCCCTGAATGTCATACAAAATATCTATGAATCTCAAGAAAAAAGATTAAACATAAATAATATGCCATTAATATTAACTTTATAAATTTATTTTTTACCTCAAATTCTAGTTCTTAGTTTAACTGAAGTCATATATAATACACAGAGAAAATATTTTAATAAAGGAAAATGGAGCCACAGATGGTAATTTTGCAAGAAATGGAAAGGAGATTATGATGATAACTTTGGTAGTGTTATAAATTATTTTTTTAAGTTAACAGGAGAAAGGCTTGCCCTCTAATTCTCATGGTTAAGAGTTTGAAGAAAGTTGTACCTCTATCAGATAATGTAAAATCTAATGAAAGATTCTAGGACACCAATGGACTATTTTATTGATATGAAATCTCAATCTAAAACTTTTTAATGTTTCTTCATTTTCTTTACTATAACACTCCATCATTTGGATATATAATATTCAATAATATTTCACTAATATTTCATAAGTTTTAAAAAATATATTTTATTGTCCTTCAGAATTAAATAGATAATCAACCAGTCTGCTTGCAACATGCATCTAAACCAGGCTGACAAGCCACATTCTTTGGTCTATTTCATGTTCTCTCCATCTTGATCTTAATTGCATTATTGCTAATATTAGTATATTAATTTTTCATCTTACATTATTTATTTTAAGTGGTGCAGGAATATGTAATAAAACACTCAAATGTATCTGCAAACAAGTTCCATTTTTATATAATGATGGCTGCTTGATGGAGGCTGAAAAAGTTGACTAGTAGGCAGAGAGGGATGACAGTGCTTGATATTCACTTGCTGGATGAAAGTCTAAAAGAAATAAGAAAAGTGGTTTAAAGGTAGCAGAGTAAAAGTTGAGGTCCCAGAGTACACAAAGATAAGATGGGTTCTAGAAATAGCGTGCCTGGATATTTTGATTAAAGAGTAAGATTTAAATATCCTGGCTGTTGAGAGAAGAAAAACTAAACACACACACACCAGTTGTTGAAAGGTGTGGAAATCTCTGGTTTAGAATCTGATATCAGTTCTGAGTGTGTGGCATCTCTTATAGAATACTAGTGAGCTATACCACATAGTTTGATTCTGAACTTGGCAAAGATATATGACATGGGAATAAATGTACTCCTGTAAACAAGCTAATTTGATGAGGTCAGAATGAAGCTTTCTGACTAAAACTACCAGCTTTTGACCAAAGGTAAGTTGTCCTTTCCCACTAGCTTTTCATCCAATGCTACCACCTTATTTTGGTTCCTCAGTCTGGTGGACTGTGGTCATTAGTAAAATACTGTCATCAAGCAGAAATCAGCAAACTCCACTTCAAGCAGTTGGACATGAAGGATCTCTTCAAGGAGAACTACAAACCACTTCTCAAGGAAATAAGAGAGGACACAAACAAATGGAAAAACATTCCATGCTCATAAATAGGAACAATCAATATCATGAAAATGGCCATACTTCCCAAAGTAATATAGATTCAATGCTATTCTCAGAAAGCTACCACTGACTTTCTTCACAGAACTAAAGAAAACTACTTTAAATTTCATATGGAACCAAAAAAGAGCCCACATTGCCAAGACAATCCTAAGCAAAAAGAAAAAAGCTGGAGACATCACGCTACCTGACTTCAAACTATACTGCAAAGCTACAGTAACTAAAACAGCATAGTACTGGTAACAAAACAGATATATAGACCAATGGAACAGAACAGAGGCCTCAGAAATAACACCAAACATTTACAACCATCTGATCTTTGACAAACCTGACAAAAACAAGCAACAGTTTGTTTTTTATTCCCTATTTAATAAATTGTGCTGGGAAAACTGGCTAGCCATATGTGGAAAACTGAAACTGGACCCCTTCCTTACACCTTACACAAAAATTAACTCGGGATGGATTAAAGACTTAAACATTAAACCATAAAAACCCTAGAAGAAAACCTAGGCAATAACATTCAGGATATAGAAATGGGCAAAGACTTCATGTCTAAAGTATCAAAAGCAATAGCAACAAAAACCAAAATTGACAAATGGGATCTAATTAAACTAAAGGTCTTCTGCTCACCAAAAGAAACTATCATCTGAGTGAATAGGCAACCTACAGAATGGGAGAAAATTTTTGCAATCTATCCATCTAAGGTCTAATATCCAGAGTATACAAATAACTTAAACAAATTTACAAGAAAAACACAACCCCATCAAAAAGAGGGCAAAGGATATGAACAGACAGTTCTCAAAAGAAGACATTTATGGGGTGAACAAACATGAAAAAAAGCTCATCATCACTGGTCATTAGAGAAATGAGAATCAAAACCACAATGAGATACCATCCTAGGCCAGTTAGAACAGCAACATTAAAAAGTCTGGAAACAACAGATGCTGGCAAGGATGTGGAGAAATAGGAATGCTTTTACACTGTTGGTGAGAGTGTAAATTAGTTCAACCATTGTGGAAGACAGTGTGGCATTTCCTCAAGGATCTAGAACCAGAAATACCATTTGACCAAGCAATCCCATTACTGGGTATATACCCAAAGGATTATAAATCATTCTACTATAAAGACACTTGCACACGTATGTTTATTGCAGCACTATTCACAATAGCAAAGACTTGCAGCCAACCCAAATGCCCATCAGTGATAGACAGGATAAAGAAAATGTGACACATATACACCATAGAATACTATGCAACCATAAAAAAGGATGAGTTCATGTCCTTTTGCAGGGACATGGATGAAGTTGGAAACCATCATTCTCAGCAAACTAACACAAGAACAGAAAACCAAACACTGCATGTTCTCATTCATAAGTGAGAGTTGAACAATGAGAACGCACGGACATAGGGAGGGGAACATCACACACCAGGGCCTGTCAGGGGGTGGGGTAAGCGGAAGGAGAGCATTAGGATAAATACCTAATTCCATGAGGGGCTTAAAACCTAGATGACGGGTTGATGGGTGTAGCAAACCACCATGACATATGTATACCTATGTAACAAACCTGCACATTCTGTACATGTATCCCAGAACTAAAAGTATAATAATAATTTTAAAAATCTAAATAAAACGATTTTTTAAAAGGATGGTATTCTTAGTTACCAGATCTCAGGCATAGTAAAAGGCATGAGCCATCAGTGCAGTACAAAGGAGACAAATAATAATCAAATAAGCTGGTTGATACTGACTCCACAGGTGAGGTCACAACAGGCACTTGGCACTAAAAAGGAATAAAGGAATAGAAATAGTGGGCAGATCTTAATATACTCTCTGCTAGAATGCTTTTGTAACTACACCTATCAGTTAGCATTTTCATAAATTCTTCTGCTTCCATTCTGGCAACTGTTCAAACATTACAAAACCACCTTATCTGTTCCTCTTGTACAATTGTTCCTGTAACAGAATAATCACATTCAGGACCTCATTAGCATCCTGGTAGCCAGAGCAACTAGTAGAAGAATTCTTACATCCAAGTCTCCCTTGCTATATTCTTTTTTTTACAGCAATGTTGTCAACACCTGCTATGTGGTTTACAGAGGTCAGGCATGGCTGTGCCTCTTATAGATCTATCTCTAGGATATTGCATCTGTTCCCTTGGGTCATATGATTCCTCCTTATATGTCTGAGAGGCAGGCTTTTCCTGTCTTATGGCCATAATCTCACATATATCATTAGGATAGAGCTCATTGATAACAGGAACTATTTTCCTGTTTTGATGACAAACACCCAAGTGCTCAGGATATAGTGTTATGTGCCAGATATGTGTTTCTGAACTGATTGAATGTCATTTCCTTCAATTACTTTAAATATTTATAAATCAGTTTTCAGTGGCTTTGTTTTCCAACCAGATCTATTGAAAGCCTTGATACTGAAATGATTAGCTATTGCTTTGGGTGTTGGATAGAATCAACACAACTTCTAGACCCTGGTTATTCATTTAAGAGGGCTTATATTAGATACAGAATTAGTTTCATGATTGATTCAGCCTTCATGTCATAAAAAAGTCTCAGACCACATATGGATAATTCAGAATGCAACAGGAATTCTACAGCTACTGGGAACCTTGGTCATGCCTTTTAGCAGAACAGAACACAGGAAGTACCTGATCTCTTGCTGGATGCTGTAAGGGTAAATGGAGCTCAGAGAATGCCACATGCAGCCCTTGAGATGTTAAGATGCTTATACTCAAGGGATAAGCTAGACATTCAAATATATCTGAAGTTTGAATAAGATTTTGAACTCCCCAAAAGCCTGACAGTTGACTGATCTATGTTCTGTAATATGAGGGGTTTTCAAAAAGTTCATGAAAAAAATGAGATTTAAAGATAAAAAATAAAATATATAAACTTTATTTCTCAACATAAGCTACACAAAGTTCAAGGCACTTTAGTAAGCAATGATACCAGCCATTTGGTTCATCACTAAAGCATTGAGGGTCCTAGGAATTTACCCATACCAATGCAGTCTTTTATGTATTATTAACTGAAGAAAAAATGAATGTCCTTTAAAGATTTTTTAATATTAGGAAACAAAAAGAAATCAGAAGGAGGCAAATCAGGATTCTAAAGTGGTTGCCTAGTAATTTCCCATCAAAACTCTCATAAAATTATCCTTGTTTGATGACAGGAATGAGCAGGAGTGTTGTTGAGGTGGAGAGAAACTCTGTTGAAAATGTCATGGGCATTTTCCTGCTAACACTTCGACGAACTTTCTCAAAACACTCTCATAATAAGTAGATGTTATTATTTGGTACTTGAGAAAGCCAACAAGTAAAATGCCTTAAGCATCCCACAAAACTGTTGCCATAACCTTTGCTCTTGACTGGCCCACTTTTTCTTTTACTGGACAAATTCCATCACTTGGTAGTCATTGTTATGATTTTGCTTTCTCTTCGGGATTGTACTGGTCAAGCTATGTTTCATCAGCTTTTACAATTCTTTGAATAAATGCTTCAGAATCTTGATCCCACTTTTTAAAAATTTCCATTGAAAGTTCTGCTCTTGTCTGCAGCTGTTCTGGGTACAATACTTTTTGCACCCGTTGAGTGGAAAGTTTGCCCAGCCTTAATTTTTCAGTCAAAGTTGTGGAAGCTGAATACAGTGAGATTTCTACAGTGTTTTCTATTGTTTATGCTGTTAATTGTCATTCTTCAGTTAGGGCACAAACGAGATTACCTTTTTCCCTTAATCAATCTGGATGGACTGCTGCTGCAAGATTCATCTTCAACATCATCTTCTCCCTTCTTAAATTACATTATCCAGTTGTAAAATGCTGATTCCTTTGAGGTATTGTCCCCACAAACATTTTGTAAAGCATAAATAATTTCATCATTCTTCCACCCAAACTTCACCTTGAATTTTGATGTTTGTTCTTGCTTCAATTTTAGCAGAATTCATGTCACTCTGACAGGGACTTTTTAAAAATTGATGTATTATATTTAGTGCCTCAAACCAATTCCTGTCCAGACACGATATAACAAGTTAGTACAAGTTTATTTTGATGCAAAAATATTTTAAGATCCATGCAAAGTCTTTTTTTATAATAGGCATTTTCCATGAACTTTTTGGAGACCCCTCACATGACAGGAACAAATATGCAGGTAAGAATGGGCCAGTGTTTATGGCTGTTGTTACTTCTTTCTCTCCTAGATTATCAGTCTCCATCTTATTCAGCTGCCTTAAATCATTTAAATTATCACTTATGCTCCCCCTCAACACATCCTCTATCTCTCTCTTCTTGCTCTCTTTTTTCTAAATTACGTACTAATCCATTTTGAGTAAAGTGTAAAAAAAAATTTTCTTCTTAATTCATCCAAACTAACATGAAAAGTTTTAAAAGAAACTTTCAGGGAAAATAAAATCTTGGAAAAAAAAAAAAACAAAGAGTGTCCAAAAGATGACGTTCAGCATGGTACTTGCATAAAAACAGACACACAGACCAATAGAATAGAATAGAAAACCTAGGAACAAATCCATACACCTACAGTGAACTCATTTTTGACTAAGCTACCAAGAACATACACTGGAAAAAAAAAAGACAATCTCTTCAATAAATAGTGCTGAGAGAACTGGATATCCATATGCAGAAGAATGAAACTAGACTAGTATCTTTTTCCATATACAAATACAAAATCAAACTGGATTAAATATTTAAATTTAAGACCTCAAACCATAAAACTACTATAAGAAAACATTGGGGAAAATCTCTGGAACATTGGTCTGGGCAAAAATTTCTTGAACAATACCCCCCAAGCATAGGCAACCAAAGGAAACATGGACAAATGGGATCACATAAAGTTAAAAAGCTCCTGCACAGCAAAGGAAATACTCAGCAAAGTGGAGACAACCCACAGAATGGGAATAAATATTTGCAAACTACCCACCTGACAAGGGATTAATAAGGATTTATAAGGAGCTCAAACAACTCTATATGAAAAAAGCTAATAATCTGATCAAAAGATGGGCAAAATATTTGATTACTCATTTCTCAAAAGAAGACATGCAAATGGCAAACAGACACATACAAAAGTGCTCAATATCATTGATCATCAGAGGAATACAAATAAAACTATAATCAGAAATCATCTCACCCCAGTTAAAATGGCTTATATCCAAAAGACAGGCAATAACAAATGCTAGCTAGGATGTGGAGAAAAGGGAACCCTTCTAAACAGTTGGTGAGAATGTAGATTAGTACAACCACTATGGAGATCAGTTTGGAGGTTTCCCAAAAAACTAAAAATTGATCCATGGTATAGTTTTGCTGTGTCCCACCCAAATTTCATCTTGAATTGTAACTCCCACAGTTCCCATGTGTCACGGGAGGAACACAGTGGGAGGTGATTGAGTTGTGGGGGCAGGTCTTTCCTGCACTGTTTTCATGATAGTGAATGAGACTCAGGAGATCTGATGGTTTTAAAAATGGGAGTTTCCCTACACAAGCTGTCTCTTTTTGCCTACTGCCATCCATGTCAGACATGACTTGCTCCTCCTTGCCTTCTACCACGATTGTGAGCCCTCCACAGCCACATGGAACTGTATAATCTATTAATCCTCTTTCTTTTGTAAATTGCCCGGTTTCAGGTATGTCTTTATCAGCAGCATGAAAATGGACTAATCCAGCAATCCCACTCCTCTGTGTATACCCAAAAGAAAGAAAATCAGCATATCGAAGAGATATCTGCACTTCTATGTTTTTTGCAGCACTGTTTACAGTGCTAAGATTGAAGCAACATAAGTGTCCATCAACAGATAAATGGATAAAGAAAAAATGGGGTATTTATATGCAATGGAGTACTATTCGGCCACTAATAAAGAATGAGATCCAGTCATTTGCAACAACATGGATGGAGATCATTAAGTTAAATGAAATAAGCCAGAAAGACAGACATCACATGCCCTCACTTATGTGTGAGATCTAAAAATCAAAACAATTGAACTCATGGACATAGAGCATAGAAGGATGGTTATCAGAGACTGGGAAGGGTAGTGAGGGACTTAAAGGGGAAAAGGTGGTGATGGTCAATGGGTCCAAAAACATAGAAAGAATGAATGACAGGGTGACTATAGTCAATAATAACTGTACATTTTAAAATAATTTAAAGAGTATAGTTAGATGGTTTGCATCTCAATAGATAAATGCTTAAGGAGGTGGATACTCCATTCTTCATGATGTGCTTATTTCACTTTGCATGTCTGTATCAAAACATCCCATGTACCCCATGAATATATACGCCTACTACATACCTACAAAAATTAAAAATGAAAAAAATTTTCAAAGGATGAGCTTCATAGAGCATATATTTACGAGCCAAATTTACTAAATTAAATAGGTCAGATGGGTTGGCACCACTCGCTTTCCTCCCCACACTCAGAACATTTACCATCAAAAGAAATAACTTTAAATATGACTTAGAGTGGCTACATATCCACCAAAATGTAAACAAAAACCAAAAGAGACAAAAAAGTATTTTTGTAACTCCATTTACCACCAAATTTCCTGAGAGACAAGGCTAACCTCACTGCCTTCCCTCCACTTGACCACCTGCCACTCACTTCTCAACCCACTGTGTTTGGCATCTGCCTCCAGGGCTCCTCTAAAACTTCTTCCAGGAAGGTCAACAACAGCCTCCTGATTGCCAAATCCAATTCCCAGATCTCTTTAACTTGTTCTTTCACCCTGTTAACGAATTCTTCATTCTCAAACCTCTCTTTCCTTGGTTTCTGTAATCCTTTTAGGTAAACTCTTACCAGTGAATGTTCACGTTTGTTAGTTTCAAAATAAACTTGAAAAGACTGAAAAATAATATGAGTTTCTACCACATGTCCTTCTCCTACCTCTCTGACCATTTGACTATACCTCTCCCCAAACCCCTCTCTCTCTTACTGGTAGTGATTACCCCCTTATTAAATCAGTCTCTTTATTTTACTCTCATTTGTACTCACTTTCCCTCTTCTTAACCCAAAATTTCTTCTACTTCCATACCTCCAATTTCACTTACTGAGAAGAAAGACTCATTAATTGACTTAGCAAATCCTGGTCTCTTGGTTCCCATTTTCCACTGTCTGCTGACCACCTCTGCATTCACTGAATGGCTTTATTACTGCTACTATCTTGGCTTAGAGGAATAAATTGAAAGGGCAGTCTACCCATCCCGTCTGCAGTCATAGGTTTTTGCATTTTAAAGGTTTACTTACCCTTTAAGGTATAATTTGAATTATAGGGCTTTGATCTCATCAGTCGGAATTCATCAGTCTTTCCTATGAACTGAAATAATCCTTGTATTTTCAGACCTCTCATGTTAGCATATCATGAAAACTAGCTCCTTTTTGCTCCCCAGTGTGACTGTTAGTAGATTTTAAACTCTCTGAGAACAGAAATCAATCTTGAACTTGCATTATGTATCTTAGTACAATACCTTGCATTAATTCATTCACACATTCATTTATTTTTATCATGAAATATTTACTGAACACTTACCTGTGCTAGATATAGTTCTGGCCATTGGATGCACAGTGGCATACAAGACAGATACAGTCCTTATCCTTAAGGGACTAGTCAGAGAAAATAGCCATATGAAAGGAAACAAGCTAATTACAGAGAGTGACAAGAGCTATGAAGAAAACAGTGTAATAAGAGAGACACTAACATGTCAGGGACCACTCTGCATATCAAGTTTAGGAGGCCTCTCTGACATCTTAGCTGAGATCTAAGTGATAAGAATAAGCAAACCACAAAAAAATCTTGAGGAATAACATTCCAGAAAAAGGGAATAACAAGAACAAGGGCCCAAGAAGAGAACGGAGAGGTAAGCAAAAACGAAGTTAAAGGGTTTTAGTTTTATTTTTAATGCATGCAGTGGGAAAATATAGGAGGGTATTAATCAGGAACATTATGTGATCTGAATTTCAGTTTTAAAAATCCAGTTTTCAAAAACACTCTGGCTGCTATGTGAAAAAGAAACTGAAGAGCGGATGCAGGAGACTGGGTAAAAAATGGTGCAGGAGCCTAGGCAAGTATAATAGTGGAAACTAATATGAGCTAGACCGGGACTGAGGAAATGGTGGAAAATAGTTGTATTTGTGATAGATTTTAGAGTTGACATCAACAAGATTTGCACTGGATAAGGTGAGGTGTGAGCGAGAGTTATTACATAGTAGTTAATAAAAGTTTGTTGATTCAATGATGACGTACGTGTTCAGATACTTCCAAGCTAAGTGGTCTTGTAAAATCCTCCAAATATGGTTTAAAAAAAAAAAAAAAAAAGTTGAGCAAATGTGTATGTATGACTGCCACTAAGGGAAAAAATGGTGTTTCAATTGCAGCCTAAGTCCAAATATCACACCATCTTCCCTCCACACATACACACCACGCTCATGTTTCTATACTTCTTGGAGAAAGAATTGTGCATTTTTAAGTGGACTTAAAAGGAATGTAGAATGAAATCTAAGGATATATATATGTAGCAGTGTCTGACTATCTTTGGAGGTGTGGGAGGAGGATCATTTTATGTTCCTAACAACACAAAGGACTCCAGACTTTTAAAATGACTTGACACTTTAGCCTGGAATCAATCAAAGGGTCATACAACCATGATTACAAGAAACTCTGCTTTGACAAGTTCATAAATACACCTTTTAGTAGTTCTTTAAAGTTATGAGAAAAAAGTTTCTCTATGAATGAACAATTTTTATGTAAGTTATATCTAAAACATCCTAATTGTTCCCAGCCCATCTGTTTCTACAAGTGAAAAATAAAAATACTTAGAAGGAAAGATTTTAGTGATTTGGGAAAACCAAAAAACCTGAATAATAGTTCAATTTATATTAGGTTTCAAAGTGCACCAGACCTATACATATGCTTCTTGCCAACTTTGCACTGATTGTTCTTATAGTAACTAATACTGCCTCCATGTATCTAAGAAAATGTACATGTAGTTTAAGCTAATTGAGCTTTGAGAAGTGTTTTTAAAATAATTTTTGAGTTACACAAGAGTTGCAAAATAGTACAGAGTTTCTATATACCATTCCCCCACCTTTATCTAATACATATACTTTTATATAACCATAGAGAATTTATGAAAACTAAGAAATTAACCTAATAAAATACTATCAACTAAGGAACAGAACACATTCAGATTTTATCAGTTTCATCTACTAACTCTCCTTTTTCAGTTCCAGAATGCTACATTGTATTTAGATCATGGATCAGCAAACCATGGTCCCAAAGCCCAAATTTGGCTCATTGTGTCTTTTTGTAAATGAAGCTTTATTGGAACATAGCCATGGTGACTTATTTACATGTTATTTCTGACTGATTTTGCACTAAAATAATACCAGTGAATAATTGTAAGAAAGACTGTATGGCCTACAAATCCTAAAATATTTACTATCTGGCCTTTTACAGAAAAAGCTTACCCACCCCTGATTTAGATGTAATGTCTCCTTGATGTCTCTCAGTCTGTGACCTTTCCCTAGCCTTCTCCTATATTGCGTGACTTAGGTTTCTTTTGATTAAATTGAGGTTACGTAGTTTCATGAAGGGCACCATGGAGGGGATATGCTCTCCTCAGTGTATTACTGATTACCTTAGCCCTGATCATTTGGCCAAGGTGGAAAGTTTCTGTTTTTCCTTTTGTAATTAATAGATATTTTAACAAAGATAATTTGAGATTATGCAAATATCCTCTTTTGACTACTTTAGCAAATAAATGTAAGCATTCATAATGGACTTTGCCTGCAGTAATTCTTACTATGATGCTCTGATGGCAATTTTTGTATTTGTTTCATTCCTTTTACATTTATTAATTGCAATTCTTCTATAAGGAAGATTTGTCACTTTGTCTTTTATTTATTTTTATTTATATCTGTATGCACTTATATCCATTTTGTGTTACAATCTAGTACTATCATAATTTATTTTGTTGCTCACGCTGTTCTAAATTTGGTCATTGAGAGCTTTTATAGATTAGTTCCTGTGCCCTTTTGATATGCCACAATTTTTTAAGATTTTATTTTAAACACCACAGGATACTCAAGCTAATTTTTGTTTTCTCTGTCTCAGTCCTGAAATAAAACAGTTCTCAGGAGTCCAGGTTCCTTTTATTAGAGAATGGTATTTAGAAAACAAAATCTGCATGTTAATT
The DNA here is from genome assembly GCF_001698545.2 of Rhinopithecus bieti. Classification (NCBI taxonomy): domain Eukaryota; kingdom Metazoa; phylum Chordata; class Mammalia; order Primates; family Cercopithecidae; genus Rhinopithecus; species Rhinopithecus bieti. The sequence continues at coordinate 224,926 of NW_016804176.1, forward strand.
GTGCCTGTTTCAACTGCAGTATGACTATTCTAGCCACTCTCAGTGGATAAAGCTAATACAGTAAGCTCACATGTTTATCTGCATACATATTTTAAAAAATACTCCATATTGATACCTCTGATATCAATCCACCTCTATAGGTTTTAATCTATCTTTTTCTTTTTCTTATTTTCAAATTCTACTTCTGACAGTGAGAAATATGGC
>NW_016804176.1:225367-231328 GCF_001698545.2 Rhinopithecus bieti
TATATATATATTTCTTTATAAATTATAGTATAAAAATAAAGTACTTTCAGAATTCCTCACCCATAAGCCTGTGAGGGACAAAATTGTCAATTACAGTACAGTGTTTATGTATAGATTTTTTTTACCATTAGCTTTATAGTTTGCTGTCAAAATGCTGTTTCCCAAAGTTACTTGGGTCAGTCCTTTTCTTCTGCCCCCTTTGGTTTGATTTTTTTTTTTTTCTGATTTATATTGCTAAAAAGAAAGACAAATTCCTACCATTTAGGACACAAGACCCCAGGGCAGAGTTCTTATATATTCTATATTTTTCATCCAACCACTTAGGACTAATAACTTCACAAATTTGATTGTTAGGTCATATTGTGTTTCATTGATTAATCTTTAATTTTTTAACTTATTCAGTCAATAATGGAAAATTGAAATGACAGCACTGTGGCACAGGCATCCAGTCACTTCAACTCTTTTGACAACTGAGATGGTTCCTTAAACAACTGCCTTGACTCTGCTAGAACTGACTCAGGTACTTTTGTGCAGACAAAGCCCAAGAGGCCATAAATGACCTTTTTATAGCAGATATATTCTACTTGAGTCTTTCTTTTAACATCAATTCCTGCTTAGGTCAAGCTCAGAGAGAAGAGAAAAGAAGACACCTAAGAGACACTGTTTAACTTTTACATGTTTTTCCTGGCCCACATTCACTTCATTTACATATTGAATGTGTTAACTAAAAGTAATTTTCATAATCATATAAGCTGGGGACCATGATTAATTTTAATACATATATATTCCACATTACATTTTATATGGAAGGGCTGCCCTCAGTTTGCTTACATTTCTTTCAATCCTTATGAGGAAACATACACAAAGCATTTGGGGATTAGTGTCAAGCCTCTTAGGGTTGGGACTCTTCCAGAATAAAATGAAGAACAAACCCCCTTAGAGAAGGCAACAGGCTCACCATGAGCTAAGAGAGTCATGGAATGGTATCCTGCCTTAGGGCAGAGCAGAAAAATTAGCAGGTTTAGTTTCCCATTAAACCTGAAGTAGGGTTAAATGGGCTAGAAGAAGCTGTTGAACTTCAAGGCTACTGCCAGGTAAGGACAGCCTTCTACACTTTACTGTGTAGAAACCTTGAAAGCATAATTCTGAGCTATCTCCTCACTCACTCACTGATCTGGCGGCAGGCCTATGACTAGCTCTAGGCTCAGCTCTGTACTTTGAAGAGTTTGAAATAGATATGAGAAAGCCTTGCTCTCCAAGGACCTTAGAGATTCACCTTTACTTCCTTCATGGTCTGCCGCCAGATGATAATAACCAGAATAACCTTGATAAGAAGGTTCAACTACTCTGAAATACCTGCTGAGAAGTTAATAGAAGTAGAAGCTAAATCACTGCATATTTTTAAATTGGAATATGCATGAAAAGGAAGATAAGTCTGTGCTGCTTGGGATAGTGGAAATGGCCAGGATAAGGAAAGACAAGAAATTCAGATATATCACTCAGTCGTTGGCAGTGTTTCTGAAGACACAGAAGCCAAATGGCATGTGAACCAAAGGGCCCTAATGTTTCACTTTAAAGTGGAACCAAATCAGAGATTGAAGATGAGGCAGGCAACAATTTTCTAAGACCACACAGCTAAGAAAGGGAAACTAGAATAACAGGCATTGTTTGAGTGTTTTAAGTATATTTTTGGTTGTTTGAATTACGACTGGAAGAAAACATATCAGGCTGAGGAATCTTACAGCCACAAAAAGGCTAAAGGGAAGGGAGAGGATGAGTGTTTTTTCAGAATTGCAAACTGGAACATGGGTCATCCAAACCTGATGAAACTAGGGTAACCATAATGGGCAGAGCTATAAAGGAGCAGTTAAAAAATATAGTGGATGAAAGCCAGCAGAAACCAAGATCAAGAACTGAGTGCATGACAGAGCTACATAAACGAGTAACTTCCCTGTTCTGGGTAACAGTAAAGGTTAAAGCACAGAAACTACTTTAAAAGCATACAGTAAAATTTCGGTCATCCTTCATATGCCTATAGTGAATTAAGTTTTCCAAAGCACGTTCACATCCCTTGATTGTGTTCTCACAACTACAGTAAGGTGTATTATCCATGCTTTACAGATAAGGAGTTAAAGGTCATGAAGGCCAAGTAGTTTATACCATGTCACACAGCTAGTTAGTGGCAGAAGAGGGTGGCAAATCTCGTGCTCTCTTTCTCCAGTACTCTTTCTAAAACATCATGGTGCATCTTCCTAGCAAACAGAGCCATCATCCACAAGCCGATTTTTGCAATCTGGGAAAAAGTCTAAAAATGTTCCACAAACCCCACATGGGCAGGCTCCTTCCCACTCTGTACCAAATATCCCCACACCACTGTCTCAGCTGGTGCCATGCACTGGACTTACTGCAGGGCTTAGCACATGACATTCCTTCTGCCTAGAAAAGGGATCCCTCCTTATTTCTCCTAGTTCATGGTGACTCCTCTTTCAGCCTAAATGTAATTTTCTTCAAGGAAGTCTCCCCTGAACGCTAAGCTAACTTAAATATTTCTATACGATATGGTTTGGCTGTGTTCCCACCCAAATCTCATCTTGAATTCCCATATGTGGGAGGGATCTGGTGGGAGGTAATTGAATCATGAGGACAAGTGTTTCCTGTGCTGTTCTCATGATAGTGAATAAATCTCATGAGGTCTGATGGATTTAAAAAGAGAATTCCCCCACACAAGTTCTCTCTCTTTACCTGCTGCCAACCATGTAAGACGTGACTTACTCTTCCTTGCCTTCCACCGTGATTGTGAGGCTTCCCCAGCCATGTGGCACTGAAGTCCAATTAAACCTCTTTCTTTTGTAAATTGCCCAGTCTAGGGTATGTCTTTATCAGCATCATGAAAATGAACTAATACACTATATTGTATTACTCTATAAACACTTCATAGCATAACATTGTTTTATTTTACATTTCTTTAGATCAATAATTGATCAATCATTTATTCTCCCACTAGTCTAAAAGTCTGCTCACTTTTATATAGTAATTATTCACTAAAAAGTTGTTGATTGAGGAAATGACTGCTGGAATCGCTTCTCACATGGAAGGAAATCACTAATTTTCTGAAATAATTTGTTCATACTGAATATTATATCTAGATCGTGTCCTCATGTGTGGCAATCAGCTGGTGTGCTTACAAATATGTATCCCAATTCCCAGAGATTTAGATTTGGTTTATATCAAGTGGATCCCAGAAGTCTTCATTTTTACACTAAGCCTCTCAGGTGTTTCTGCTATGTATAGTCCACAGACCATACTTTGAGACACACTTCCAGGGTAAAGATGCTTCCAAGAAAATGAGTACAAAACTGTTCTTTCTTTAGGCTAGATTCAATGAAAGACAATTGATATGAAAGATAAAGCATGGATATGTACAGAGATAGAGACAAGAATAGAGACAAAGACAAAGATAGAGATAAAGAATAGAGACATAGAAAGATAAGTGATCAAAATTTAAAAGGATACAGAACGGTTCTAAAAAATGAGGTAGTTAAATCATGAATTATAACAGTATATCTTCATTGTCTCTTCAGTACAATCTGATTTTCATGGGAATCCATGTGTACATTTGCTTGTATTTTTTTAAATACATCTTCTTTTTCTAGAAAATACAAAGAGCAGGGGAAATGTAGTGGAAATTGACAAACGGTGAGTTTTTCTGTGAGCAGTTCCAATTTGAAAGGCATATAGTGTCTTCATAGGCCAGGTGGTCTTAAAAACAACAGCAACTGCATCAACACAAATCCTATTTTTGTAGCTGGAATAACAGGAGAAACTGAATAATCCCCTATGGAAAAAAGTAGAGGTAGCATTCAAATTTAGTTATTGCCTGGACATTTTTATGCAGATTGCTGGTATGCATTATCCTTACTATCAGTAGGTTGACCTCAAGGTATTTCCCCAACCTATACCTTCCTGCCCAGATGGGGAAGACCCTGGCTCTTATTTCCTCCTACAGGTTTTCTGACTTAGTATGGATGCAAACCCTCTTTCATTCAAGAAAGCAAATGATAATGAGATTAGAATCCTACAAAACAATTGTCCCCACCTTCTTCTCACCTCCAAGAAATCTTTTCCTGCAATTCATTTTTCAACTGATCTTAGTTATCCTAGGGTCACACAAAAAAAGACTAAAGAGACTTTACTAACACATTAGTTAAACAAATAAGTTTTCTCATCTATTTTCTAAGTCTAGAAAAATGTTTCCTAAGTAGAAACCTATAGGATCTCTATTACCAAGAGGTGATTCTTCATTACTACTAAAATTTTTAGTAAAAGTACCTTATTTGCTATTCTGAGGCAGGCATATCTTCCTAGAGAGTCTATGAAGTAGGTCCTGTTTGCTATCAGATACTTTTAGAATACTGGTGAGATACAAACATGCCTCAAAGTGAAAAGATTCATATTGGAATAACTGCTTTATACAAATGGCTAAGAATCGTTTCCAACGTTGATTTGAGCTGACTTCCCAATTGCTATTCTCTGTCAGCTCCACTATAACATTTCTATTCCTTTCCCATGATCAACAGCCATAGAATGAGTTCCACTGCTGTGGTTATAACTTTTATACAGTGGATATTGCTGAGCAAAAGGTGTCCTTCAACAATCTCCAGTTAAAGAATTTGTTTGTTAGAACTGGTTAGGACAAACACCTTCAGTGCCAAGGTCTTATACAATAAAACTCCTTCCCATTTCCTCCCTGTGAATAGCATGCAAAGGTCAAGCATTTAACCACCTCTGGAATTCCAATTGTTGAACACCATCAAATATGTTGGCAATGATCACACCATTAAGTCTTCTTCCTCTCTATCTCTGTAGATATCTATATGTATCTTCACAGAGTTTTGGCATTTTGTTATTTAGAACAGATAAAATATGATTTAGCTAAGAAATTAGTGTTTGAAGTTTCAGAAAGGGATTGTCTTACCAGAGGAAAGTAAATGTATTGGAAAAAATAGTTAGTTGACAACTGAACTGTAGATTACTCTCACATGTAAGAGGTGAAATATTAGGAAGAGTCCCAACAGGTATTGGATGTCACATTTAAAGGAGTGACTGAGAAGACTATAAAAATGGGGGAAGAGTTAAGGAAATATCCTAAGAGATGGTTTTCCTGAAGGTTATACAGGAGGAAATGAGTGAGAAGAGAGAAAATGCAGAGCTTAAAACCCAAGAAGAGCTGAAGCATGGGACAGGGGTCACCCTCCAGGAAGAATGGAGGGACACAGCCATTGTCAGTCCAATAGAGAAAGCCAGAGGAATAAATACTCAGGCCATTCTATCTTCATGGCCTCGAGTTTATCACCAACATCTCCCATTGGGTGAACCCAACTGGAAGCCTGAGGACAAGATAACTTCATTGATGCAATCCATACAGGTCAGCTACCTGGTCTGAAAGCATGGCAGAGAAGAGTGGACACTGGTTCTGGAAGTAGAAACAAATTATCCAGGAGAAAGAAAACAATCTCTCTCTTTTTGTACTTAGTACCCCCTTACTAAATTCTTTACTTTACAATTTCTCCAGTGTCATAACTAAAACTTTTACCACACACACACAGCAAAACTTAGATACTTTTGGCATCTTTGGGAAGGATGACAGTGGGCATTTTTTTCATAATTAAGTTTATTTTAAAGAAAATATATTTTATATTTAACTTCATGCACAAAATCTTGATTTTACAAGAAAATTTTCTCAAATAAGTATAAGACACTTTAATATTTTGTTCAAAGTACATAAGTGGATGAATGATACATTTGTTTACTAAAAGCAAACATTAAAAGTTTGTATATTTCAAACATTTTTATGTAGTAAAGCATGTAAAAAATCCAGTTTTTATAAAGTCTGAAATTTATCCTAGATTCATTTCAAAAGTGAAAATTGTTACAAGAACAAAAAAAAATGGAAATTATTAA
>NW_016804176.1:235644-268372 GCF_001698545.2 Rhinopithecus bieti
TAAAACTTTTTACCACACACACACAGCAAAAACTTAGATACTTTTGGCATCTTTGGGAAGGATGACAGTGGGCATTTTTTTCATAATTAAGTTTATTTTTAAAGAAAATATATTTTATATTTAACTTCATGCACAAAATCTTGATTTTACAAGAAAATTTTCTCAAATAAGTATAAGACACTTTAATATTTTGTTCAAAGTACATAAGTGGATGAATGATACATTTGTTTACTAAAAGCAAACATTAAAAGTTTGTATATTTCAAACATTTTATGTAGTAAAGCATGTAAAAAATCCAGTTTTATAAAGTCTGAAATTTATCCTAGATTCATTTCAAAAGTGAAAATTGTTACAAGAACAAAAAAAAATGGAAATTATTAATAAGTTCCTCTGCCACCAGCATTCTCTCATTCACTACTTCTTGAAATAACCAGTGATAACACCATGGTGTTTGTCCTTGCATACATTACTTTGTCCTCATTAAAATGCATATATATGTAATACATATTATCCCTCAACTTGTTTTTTGTTTTTCTTTACTTAAAAAATGCAGCTATTCTGCAAGGTCAATAAATGTAGATGTAGTTATGAGGTCTTTTTAATAGTAGCATTACGTTTCATTGTTTGTTTGTTTGTTTGAGACAAAGTCTCATTCTGTCACCCAGGCTGGAGTGCAGTGGGGCAATCTTGGCTCACTGCAACCTCCTCCTCTCAGGTTTAAGCAATTCTCCCACCTCTGCCTCCTGAGTAGCTGGGATTACTGGCTGCATCACCAGGCCCGCCTAATGTTTTGTATTTTTAGTAGAGATGGGGCTTTGTCATGTTTGCCAGGCTGGTCTTGAACTCCTGGCCTCAAGTGATCCACCCACCTTGGCCTCCCAAAGTGTTGGGATTACAGGCGTAAGCTACTGTGCCCAGCTGTTTCATAATATTAATGTATCATAATTTACTCTCCAGTTTTATTATTGATAAAGATTCAGGTGATCCCCACCTCTGGCCATATATACAGAATTCTAATCAAGTTAGAGTGTTGTTGAAGAACCAGTTGTGTCAACACCAGAGTGTATTAGTGTTCTACTGAATAGAAACATCACTCTTTTCATCTAACAAGATCCTATTTGCTGGTGGACTCATTTCTAGAATATTTAATCTGTCTCACTGATTTGTTTGCTTTTAAGAGACTGCATAATATATTTATCAAGGCTATGTTTGAACTTAAACTTCACTATGTATCGACTATGTGACTTTGGGCAAGCTTTGCAGTTTCTTCACATGTGAAATGGGAATAATAATAGTATCTCTCTCTAAGAGTTAAGAATTAAATGAGTTAATGTGTGCAAAACATTTAGAATTATTAATATAATAAGAATTACATATGGTTTGTTAAATAAACGTAATAAATTCCAATGGCATACCATCCTACTTTTCTCCTAGTAAATTTTTAATATCTGATAACACTAGTTTCCTTCACCAATACTCATTCTAAATTATCTTGGCTACTCATATGTACTTTAAATTACTTTTGTTTTAACCAATTGGAATTCTGATTGTAATTGTCTTAGAATATTATATTAATTTGGAAAGGATTAATATTTTATGATATTTTAAAAAATACTTTTGCCTTAACCCATTGGAATTCTGATTGGAATTGTCTTAGAATATCATATTAATTTGGAAAGGATTAATGTTTTATGATATTAAATCTTCCATCCGAGAACACAAATTTCATTTATTCAGGTCTGATTTTATGTTTTAAAGGTGTATTTTGTAACTTTCTTCATAAAAGTTCTACTCCTTTCCTGCTAATTTTCTCCTATGCATATAATAATTTGGGAGACTTCTGTGAATAAGATTATTTTCATTTTATGTGTTTTAAAATTCTTATTTATTTTGAAATAGATGATATATGTTCAGCTCAAAATTCAAAATGCACTCAAGAATATACAGTGAAAGCCTTCTTCTAATCCCTTTCCCTAGTTTCCTTTCTCCTATGGCTTTCATTTTTTAATTTATTTTATTTTTTATTTTTATTTATTATTGTTTTATTTATTTATTGTTTATTTTGAGTATGATTAGTTCTTCACCCTGTTCGCCATATGGCTTGAGTGCTTTGTGGATGATCTTTTGGCTCATCTGCAGCCTCCATCCTTCTTGTGTTTCAATAGATTCTCTGCCTCTATGCTCTCTCTGTAGTATGCTGTTGGACCTATGAGTTTTGTTTTTTTTTTTTTTTTTTTTCCTTTAGTATAAATGCCTTTGGAGCTTCCCTCTTTTTTTTCCTGTAGTGTTATAGTTTTTGGTATTATATTTGTCTTTAATCCATTTAATTTCTAATTTTTATTTTATTTTATTTATTTATTTTATTCTTTTTTTTTTTTTTTTTATTTTGAGACGGTGTACTCTCGTCTGTCGCCCATGGCTGGAGTGCAGTGATCAGGATCTTCAGCTCACTGCATATGCTCCATCCTCCGGTTTATGCCAGTCTCCTGACGTCAGCTCCTCAAGTAGCTGGTACTACAGGTGCCGTCCACCTCGCTCTGGGTAGTTTTTGTATTTTTTAGTTAGAGACTTGGGGTTTCACTCGTGAGCCATGGATGGTCCTCTCTAATCTCCTGGGACCTCATAATCCGCCCTGTCTCGGCCTCCCAAAGTGCTGGGATTACAGGCGTAAGCCACCAAACCCAGCACTCTCCTAGGTTTTTAAAAGGCTCTTTCACAACCTTAAAGTAAATAAGTTTGATCTTCATATTATAGAAATGCATTACATGCAAAAGTGTTATAAAGGGCTTTCAACCTACTGCCCTTTAATTATACTTGGATTTCAACACAGTCATCATCTTTTGTGGTTCAACATTTTCTTTGATTTACTGAAAATATTTGTTACTTAATGCAGGATATTTTCATAAACTTATCTTGATGAGCAAACATCTACTCTTTGATGAGTAAACAACAGCTTGCAATGTCATTATACAATGTCAGTGAAGGTTAGAAAGAATATAAGGTAAATAAGCAATATTTACATCAATGTCTAAAATGGCTTATTGAAATAACACTACTCAAAAATTGTCACACATTCTAAGAATCGTCATGCTAGAAGAATGCTTTTTTAGGTTCCCACCTCTACAACTCTTTTCCATAAACAGATAGGATTATTTGGCCTCATTTACACAGGAACAGTCTTTTCCATCTTGGGACTATTCCTGTCTGAGATTGGATATTGTATGCATTGCAGCCCCACATCTCTCTCTTCCCTAAAACGAAACTGTCCTTCCCCACCTCTCCTAGCTAGGTTAATACCTATACAATGTACCAATTCCCCAGCTGGGAAACCCTGGTAAAAGAAGTCCAGCTCACAGTGAGCCCAAAACCAATAGAGACCAACCAAGCATTGTGCTTTCTTCTTTGTGGTGGTGAAGACATGTTACAGCAACTTGGCTTGTATTTCGTATGGGATATCATAGCATGCTGTTGACCATGGACTCTTAAGATCTACACTGAATAGCAAGTACCTGAATCTTCAAAAGGTTTATATGCCACCCTTCACAACGTGTGTATCTTCCCAAGGCTTCCAGCATATTAGACACCTATTGCTCGTCTTGCCCAATTAGCATGATGTCATTGATAGAACAGATCTGTGTGAAGTTCTGTGGCATATCCAGGCTATCCAGATTACTTAGATCACATGATGACAAAAATCAGACTTAACAGGGCCCTAAGGCAAAACTGCAAATGAATATTACCATCTGCTTCACATAAATGTAAACAGTTTCTGATCCTCTCTGCTGATTCAGATAGAAAAGAATGTGTTTTTTACATGAATGACTGCATATTATGTACCTGATGTCTTATTTACCTGTTTGAGCAGTAATACCCTTCTTGCTACCTAAGCACTGCACTGTACCAGGGCTATTACACAGTTTCATTGCTGTAGTCTTTAGTTATTCTCCAGGATCCATCCAGTTTCCGTTGAGGCCAGACTGGCAAAGTTAATGAAAATAAGATAGGGAACACTATCTCTGCATCTCTAAGGCTTTTAACTGGAGACATCTAACTCTGCTATCTCACCCAAGTGTCATGTTTTTGGTTTACTCTTTTAGCCAGAGTGGGGGGCAGTTTCAACATTTTCTGCTTGACCTTCTCCACTGTGGTGACTTACTGCATAGGCAAAGGACCAAACCGTGTGTTGGGGTTTGGAGGAGGAAAAGTGTAACTCCAATGTGAAGTATAATAACCGTAACTATACCTTCAGGTATTGAGGAGATAATCATAATATGTTCACTGGGAGTTGAACTTTAACCATAATTCCAGAATTCTTTCTTGCTATTGTTGCTGTACATGGTAAGCAGCACCCTTGTTGGTTGTCCCTCTCTGGAGGGACATTCCATATGCCTCTGGAATAACATGGTCCATCTACCAGCTCTGCAACTCCCTGTCAGTCAACCTTTCTTGGCTGCCTCTATAACTTTGCCTGTCATGATAATTTCATTATTATGGTTCCTATCAGTTAAGTGCTGCCAACTGGCTTTTATTATTATAGGTCCCACCGTTCCAATGATATTAAGCCCAGCTCTGTGACCATCTCCACTACCAGCAGCCCTGGCCTGTAAAAGAGAGCCATTATCCCCTCACCTTCTTCTGGTAGTCTTGACTGGTGTCCTCACCAGTGCATTCTTGATGGTTTTGGTGAATGGTATGTCCTCTGGACCCTTGTGAAATATAAAATTCTGTTTGCTTTTCTGACCTCATACAATATATCCATCCCGATATGCCCACTTCTGGAACCTCTATGTTGTCTGACAGGGCATCTTGGGCAGTTCTATTTTGTTCAGCATTGGTTATTATTTCTTGCAGACCTCTAAGAGCCACTATAGCAATGACTGTGATCTATCACTTGAGGCTTTACCAAGGTGATAAATCCTGTGTCTTGAGAAACTAACCCTAAGTCAATAAATTCTTGCTTATCTAATTTTACATTCTGGCCCCCTTGATCATTTACCCTCAATATCCCAGTGGTACTCCAGTGGATTTTGTCAATACAATATAGCGAATTCCTGTAGCTCCTTCTATGGTAATCTTTTCCCTCCCTTTTCAGATCCAGCACTTCTCCAGGCAGACCTTGCCAGTTGGTGACTTCGCAGCCAGGAGAGGAGGTGGGGGACAATTCCTAGAGGCTGACACCTCTTACCAGGGAAGTGGTCATCTTTTTAATCTGTGAGGGTTCAGAGGAGCCTGCAGAATGAGCATCCTCAGGGTTATCCATCCAAATGTCCCCATTGTCCCCATCCAGTATTTCGTGGTCTCAGATTTTCCCAAACAGGGTCTGTTATTGTAAGAGTTCTGCCTTGGTTGAACTTCCAAACACCTTTGTAGTTAAGCAACTCTAACTACCATTTACAGTGCAACTGTATCAGAAATCTCATAAGATATGGGGCTTTTTCTTATTTACCAACAAAGCACTCTGGCCTTCAAAATTAACCCGTGACTACATATTAATGGATCTCAGTTTCTCAATAGCTTTGTAGTAAGCAATTAGCTCTGCTATTCCCATCACCACCAATGTCTTTTAAATTCCTGAATTACTACACTTGCAAAGGTTTTCCTCTCTACTAATGAGGTTTTTTCAGGTCATCACCAGTGAAATTTGCAGTGTTGTACCACTACCAAGTGCCAGGTCTATCTACATCCCACATTTCACTTAGGACAGCATCCTCTTTGCCTACCAGGCAGTGAGAAAACTAGCCCCAGATTCTCATCTTACCACCTGTGCTGTCAAACCACTTCTGGCACCACTTGTGTTAACTGAGGATTTCTAAGAAGCAAACGTCAAGATGGGACCAGATATACGATAGATTTGTTGGGGAAACCTATCTTTGACGGAAAATACAGGGAAAGCCTTAGGAGGCTGGGAGAACCATCAGACTAGGATGCGTGTCTGGCCCCTATGAAGAAGAGAGGGAAGAAAAAAAAAGCCAAACTGCAATGAATTTCCAAGAAAGTTTCAGCAAGTCTGATGAAAAATCCTTGAGCCAAAGTCACCTGCAGAAAAGTCACACATTTCCCAGAAAATCTTCTCTGTGCTCAATCATTGGCTGAGAATAGCCTGTGGGAATTCAGACTTTAGAATGAAGGTGATGGTGAATTCAGAGGGCAGCAACTGGAACCTCTTATGGCCATGATACACATATTGTCTTATATTTTTATTACTATAAGCAATTCTGTAATAGATATCCTTATATATGTTTTCTTTTATACACATATAAGTATTTCTTTAGTATTTATATAAGTAGTTGCAGGTTACTGGATCACAAGTTATATGCATTTTTCATTTTACTAAATCCTTTAATGACATTCTTCAAAATATTTGTAATAATTTAAGCTCCCAGTAGCATGTAATGAAAACTTCCATGCTTTGCCAGCTCTTGATATAATACATTTCAAAACATTTAGCTGACTTTAATGGGTAAATAGTGAAATCTAATTTTTGCTTTTATTTGTATTTATCTGATGTCTAATGAAGTTGAATATTTTTCTATATGTCTATTGGTTAGTCGAGTTTTTTCTTCTGTGAATTGCTTGTTCTTGTCTTTCCCCTATTTTTCTTTGGGTAGTCTTTTCCTTTTTGATCTTTGAAATCTGCTTTAATGTACTCTAGAGACTGGTCTTCTATCTGTTGTATATATTGAAAATATATTTTCTTCAAGTTTAATGATGGTCTTTTCATTCTGTTTATGGGACTATTCGTTATACAGAAGGAGTAATTCTTGCTATACTCAAATCTTACTATTTTGGTTTGTGCTCTTAGGATCCTGTTTTAAAAACCTTTCTCCACCAAAACATAAAGATTAGCAGCCACATTTTCTTCTAATAGCAGATTAAAAACTTGCTTTTCATACTTAGTTCTTTCTGTCCATGTGAAACTCATTTTTTATATGTGTTAAGAGGTAGAAATATAATTCTGTTCTTTGATGTGTCTAAGGTTATATTTATAATTCATGGCCATTTTCAGATTTTCAGTGAGTACTACTCTTTCAAGAGTGGTAGAAACGAGTTTGAAACAAGTGCACCACATGGGCACTCTGCAGAATAGAATGAGTAAGAATATTTCAGATACATTTGCCTCATTTTAGAACTTCTTACATTTATGGTAAATTGTGGGGCTACAGGAAAATAAATGGGTAAATAAGCCTTAGAACATATTTATTGACAAAACAACTTCCCACTGACCTGTTAAAAGTATATTTAGCTAAAATATTAATAGCACCAACAGTATTTAGTTGTTAGTTGAATTTGATTATAAAGATAAAATTTGATATATAATTTGATTTATAAAGATGAAATTCAAAGTTACATTTGACTTTAAATTAGTTGTTTTAGAATTCATTTCAGTGTGAAATGCTAAATTATGTAAAATGGAATATGTTCGAAATATTAAACCAGTTTGTAAAAACGAAATAAACCTGAAGGTTTCCATGTAAGATTATGATGACTTCAACTTTAAGTCTCTTTATTAATTGATTAGGAACTCAGTTACAAGTAAAGGGAACTCAAGTCAAACTGTCTTGAGTCAAAAGAGGCCTTAATTAGCTCACATACCAGGACAGTCTATAGAGTAGAACTTTCAGCATTCCAGGGTTCAGATGAAAGCACCAGGCCTCTAGTTTGAGATTTTGCCATGGACTATGTCAAGTCTACTCTTAGCCTCTCTCTTCATGATTGCAAGCAGCATTGATATAGCACCTCTAACACTGTGTTCGCCCTGGAGCAGATTCCGTGGGAGAGGGCAAGGACTTCTACCCAGAAGCTACAGCAAAAGTTTTACAGCAACTCACTTATTGTTTCTGAAGTACAAGAACAAAGATTTGCTCCCCAGAGGGAAGGTGGTTTATAGTTAGAATAAAATGGTGACTGGATGCAGGGGCTCCGAAACAAAAGGTGTTCACTATGTTCCATAACGTTCAGATTCCCTTCAAATAACCATCTCAAATAACAATAGAGAAAAATTCCCTTAACCCCAGAAATCGGAGAGCAGTAATATTCCCAAGTGAGAATATTTGTGGAATTTCTCTGAATATTGCGAAGATGTGAACAGACTGAAAAAGGGTCTGCCCTAAACCTTGTTTGGGAATGGAATAACAGAACACCTGGCAGAAACCTGCTACCACTCCCTAAATCATTGAGTGAGGAGTGGAGGAGAAGTGAAAATCAGCCCAGAAGGATCCCTCCATGGTCTCAGGAAGCATAATGAGTTCCAGAACCACAGAAAGTACAAAGCACACAGTTCTTATGGTCTGATTTACCCTTTCTATGGTCCATCACAACTGATGAGGAGGGTCGACACCACTGCACTGGGCTCCTGATAAAGGAATCTTTTCAGGCAAAGAATGGAGATTCTGCTTTGATTAACCCCTGGACACCATAACAATCATGACAGAAATAATTCCTTACATAGGTGGAGGTTCTTATAACAGCTTCATCTAGTTCTTTCTCTCCCCACTCTCTGCACACTTTTAGATTTCCAAAGTAGCAATTAGCCACAATAATCTCAATTTTTTCTTCTCTCTTTCTCCAGATCATAAAAAATGAACAGAGATTCACATGATCTCTGAAAGAACCCATTTAAACTCCCAATTCTGACACTCATAGATCTCCCTTTATAAGAATGAGAAAAGTTATTAAATACCAACTTCTGAACATACAAAAGAACATATGCATTCAACAGAGGTTTGTTTTAATTTTCCTGAGGAATTAGCAGATGACAACCATTCCTCATAGAATAAATGTACTACAAAAAAGAAAAGTATAACAAATTCTTTATTATGTGCCATAAAGTTTCAGTAAAGCATTGTGTTCATGAACTAAGAATAGGAAATCAAAATAATCATGGTATGAGACTAAGAAAGGTTTCATGGAAATATGATTCCTGAATTTAAAATTGTAAAGGAGGCAATGAAAAGCAGATTGGATGGATGCTATAGATACCCAACTTCAAGCCTGGCATCAACCTAGCTACTTATTTTTTTCTGTATCAGCACTCAAGCAATCAGGAAAAATAAAATTGTCTAAGTGGTTACACTTTATATTGATGATTGAAGAACTTCACTTGGACACTCAATAGCCTCTAACAATCCAACTACATGTTCCAAGTTAATGTGGTTTCCCACTAATTGAGTTATTTCACTCCTTCACTTAGAACATTCTACATCAGCAAGGCTCATGCTACAGTGTAGAACAGGAAATGAGGGTGCCAGTATGTAATCTGATTCCAAAGTCTGAGAGGCTGTGCAGTGGCAAAAAACAGTCATATCCAATTTGTAAGTAATTGTTATTGTTTAAGAATAAAATAATTTTTATTTTAAAAACACTTTACATATTTTCCTTAGTGAATAATCTCACCTTATCTTTTATTGAGAATATCACGAATATCAGTTTGGAAACTCCCTCATACCTTCACTTCAAACACACAAATCTGTCTGGGTTCTTACTCATCCTTTCTTCTCTCTTTTTATAGTGAAGGACATGTTCCTCTCCACATCAAATTTCAGTCTCTCAATCCTTCCACCTGTGCTCTAACTTCTATTCCATCTAGTCAAATCAAGAACTTCACTTCCACAAACTTCCCCTTTCTCTCCTGCATCAATAACTCTTTTTTCCTTCTGGAATATTCCCATAAGCCTAAAGACATACTACACTTTCTTTTATTTTTAAAAATAATTAAATAAGGGGCTTCATTTTACGACAGCTTTCACACCATTTTCTGATTTTATAGCAAAATGTCTCAAAAAGGTTGCTTAAGCTCATTTTCTCCAGTTTCTCACCAAATGTTCATGCTTCTGCCTATGTTATCTGGCTTCTGTCCCAACTTCTCCACTGTCACTATTTTCATTGAAAATAATGATTATCTTCTTATTGTGAAACCCAAAGGATAGTTTTTTCTTCTTGCTTGACCTCGTAGCTATCCTTGATAACAGTTAGTCACTCCCTTCATTATGAAATCTTTCCATTCTCAGATTTTTTACATTATATACTTTTGGTTATTTTTCTTATAATATCGACCATTCTTCTCCAGCTCCTTCACTGTCAGCTCTTCTAGGAGACCTCTCAGTGTTGAAGTTCTTCAGCGTGTGAACTTGAATCATTTTCCCTTCTCTATCGGCATTCTTCCTTCAGATCTTTCCTTGCTTTAATCATCATTTATGTGTTAATAGTGCTGAAATAATATTTCTAGAACTTGTCTAATATTCCATCTTCTCTTAACATCTCCGTAAGGCATACCTGTTTTACCCCTATCTTTTCTATCATTGTAAATTGTTCCCATTTGCTTGAGCAAGAAGCTTTGAAGTCTTTTTTTCCCCTTCACCCTCACATCCAATAAGTCAGCCATCCTATCAAGAAAAAAATCTACTTCTGCTACCCTAATCCAAACCAGATCTCTCACACAGATAGTTGCAATAGCCCGCTAACTGGACTGCATTTTCTCTTTGGCCTTTCTACAATCCTTTTACCCTTTTTAGAGCATTCAGAACAACCCTATAAAAACTTCTGTCTCTTCCTGCTAACAACCCTGGAAATAGCTTTCCATAGCACTTTAAATTCTTATCTTTATATTTATCTCATGCCATGACCATCCTTTCTTACTATGCGTCAGCCATGCAGGATGTTATTTTTCAGTTTGAGACTATCCAAAAGTCTTTGCTTTACAGTTCTCTTTACTTAGAATATTCTTTCTGTATCTGACTGGTTCCTGTTCATTATTTAGTGTAAGAGTCAACTCCAGAGGGAAATTTTTCCTTTGTTCATGCTTTCTAAGTAGCTTACTGAAGGTATTCTCTATCACAGTACTCCATTTATTGACTCATAGAAAATATTAAAGTTGGCCAGGTGTGGTGGCTCACACCTGTAGTCCCAGCACTTTGGGAGGCTGAGGCAGGCAGATCACAAGGTCAGGAGATAGAGACCATCCTGGCCAACACAGTGAAACCCTGTCTCTACTAAAAATACAAAAAAATTAGTCAGGCATGGTGGTAGACACCTACAGTCCCAGCTACTCCAGAGGCTAAGGCAGGAGAATGGCGTGAACCTAGGAGGCGGAGCTTGCAGTGAGCTGAGATCACACCACTGCACTCCAACCTGAGCAAAAGCATGAGACTCCGTCTCAAAAAAAAAAAAATTAAAGTTGTAATTATTTAATTTATATATAGTTTATATTACATTGTTTATTTATTTTTTCCCACTATCCATGGAAAAAGTGCCACCCAAAAGGAGCTGTGACATTTGGTAGAGGAATGCCACCCTCTATCCCAACCAAGTTCTCTTAGGAAGAAAGCAGTGTGAATAAACACCTCCACCTCAATCCCCATCTTCTCTTCTCTCTTTCTGTTTCCTTTTGTCAATCAGAACCAAAGAGCAGAAGAAGCTAAGCTAGGTGATACAGACCATAGAGATCAGCATCCTAAGAAACATAGCAGGACAGAGGAGGACTGAGAAGGAATCTGAGAGGCAAATTGAGACTACCCAAGATGTAGATTGAAGATAGAACAAGCTGAGTGTAATGGGAAATCAAGAAGAAAAGTATAGCATGGGAGTTCAGTCAGGGTGGTGGAAAAGATTTTAGAAGAAATAAACACAAACGTTCTTGGAAGGCCAAGAAGTTTGCATAGCTTTAGTAAAAGTCTTGGTTGAAGGCAGCTGCGTTCTCTTAAAAACTCAGAGCATAGATACATAGGAATGTAGAGGAGTTTATGTAAAGAGCTTGCTTACTCATGTGGTCCTAAAACTAGCCTTTGATCACTCATGGGCAAGATGGCTCTCCTGGGGTGGGGGTGACCAGATTAATTACCCATAGGTGTGTTAACTCAAAGTCAACCATGCTAAATAAATGCCTGCAGAGCCAGCTAGTTGGGGCTGTGGCTTCTAACTCTTTACAGTACCTTCCTTGGTGTCTCTGAGTGCTCAGACCCCTAGCTGCTCTTTGACTGAATATCGGTATCTGAGTACACTATTCATCCATCATGCAAGCTGGGATCTGCAGAAGAGACCCCCACAGTATAGAGAGTTCTGTAGAAAGGGTGTGATCAAATCAACAATAGGAAAATAAAATCTTTCCTGAATTGAAGAAAGACTTGAGTCTACCAATCAAATAACAGAAATGCAAAGGTTTGAAAATATACTTTCTAGATAATATCCCTTAAAGCATTAATCAAATATTAACCAAAGCACTCCAAGAAATGAGACTAAATAAGCAACTCAGGAATTAGCAAAATAAATGAACTGGAAATAAGCAACAAAACTAACAAACCAGAGACTCATATTTTAGTTATTTATAAATGTTTAGAAAATTTAACACAAAAATTAAAAATAAACTTCTGAATCATAAGAATCTTATAAAATAGATTTTCAATTTCAATCATGGATGATGTTAATAAGATTGAGTAATAGAATAAGAAAAGTGCAAAATTATTTTGCAGGGATGTCAATAGAAAGAATTTTATTTTTGGCATTTATAGTTAAGAAAAAAAGATCATTTTAAAATATAAATGATAATGCCAAAGAGCTATAAATAGAAAGAAAAAAACATAATCAAATATCAGAGTACATAAAAATAACCTCTAAGAAGTATTAACACAGAAAGATATAATAAGTATAACTGGGTTGACATTCTCTATTATAAAACAGACTAATGTATTTATCAAACTCACTAAAATTAAAAATAAAGTTCATTAAAAGAACGTTTTAAAATATTCTCTTGATCTGTGTTTGAGTCTGTATTAGTCTGTTTTCACACTGCTATAAAGAAATACCTGAGACTGGATAATTTATAAAGGAAAGAGGTTTAATTGACTTACAGTTCTGCATGGTTGGGGAGGCCTCAGGAAACTTACTTACAGCAGAAAGCAAAGGGGAAGCAGGCACCTTTTTACAAGGTGGCAGGAGGAAAGAGTGAACAAAGATGGAACTGGTAAACACTTTTAAAACCAGCTCTCATGAGAACTTCCTCACTATCACAAGAACAGCATGAGGGAAACTGCCCCCATGATCCAATTACCTCCCACCAGGTCCCTCCCTGAACACCTGAAAATTACAATTAGATTACAATTCAAGATGAGATTTGAGTGAGCACACAGGGCCAAAACACATCATTCTGCTGCTGGCCTCTCCTGAGTCTCATGTGCTTACATTTCTAAACACATCATGCCATTCCAACAGTCCCCTAAAGTCTTAACTCATTCCAACATTAACACAAAATTCCAAGTCCAAGATCTCATCTGAGACAAGTACAAGCCCCTTCCACCTATGAGCTTGTAAAATCAAAAACAAGCTAGTTACATCCAAGATACAATGGGCATACAGGCATTGGTTAAATGTTCCCATTCCAAATGGGAGAAATTATTCAAAACAAAGGGGCTACAGGCCCCATGCAACTCTGAAATACAATAGGGAAGTCATTAAATCTTAAAGCTCCAAAATAATCTCCTTTGACTTCGTGTTTCACATCTGGGCACACTGATGCAAGATGTGGGCTCCCACAGTCTTTAGAAGCTCCTTCACAGGCTGATGTTGAGTGCCTACAGCTTGCCCAGGCACATGGTGCAAGCTGTTGGTGGATCTACCATTCTTGGGCATGGACGACAGCGGCTCTCTTCTCACAGCGCCACTAGGCAGTGACCTTGTCGGGACTCTGACCCAACATTTCCCTTCTGTGCTGCCATAGCAGAGATTCTCCATGAGGGCTCCACCCCTGCAGCAGACTTCTGCCTGGACATCCAGGTGTTTCCATACATCCTCTGAAATCTAGGCAGAAGCTCCCAAAACTCTATTCCCAATTTTCTTGGACCTATAGGCTTAACACCACATGGAAGCTGCCAAAGCTTGGGGCTTTCATCCTCTGAAACAATGACCTGAGTTGTACCATGGCACTTTTTAGCCAGGGATAAATCTGGAGCAGCTGGGACACAGGACATCACGTCTTGAGGCTGCACAGAGCAACAGATCCCTGCGCCTGGCCCATGAAACCATTTTTTTCTCCCAGCCCTCTGGGCCTGTGATGGGTGTGGCTGCCTTGAAGATTTCTGACATGCTCTGGAGATGCTTTCCTCATCGTCTTGGCTATTAACATTGGGTTCCTCATTACCTATGCAAATTTCTGCAGAAGACTTGAATTCATTGCCAGAAATTTTTTGTTTGTTTGTTTCTTTCTTTCTTTGTTTGTTTTTTGTCTACCACATGGTCAGGCTGCAAATTTTCCAACCCTTTATTTTCTGCTTCCCTTTTAAATATAAGTTCCAATTTCAAACCATCTCTTTGTGAACACATAAAACTGAATCCTTTCAGAATAATCCAGGTCACTTCTTTAACACTTTCCTGCTTAGAAATTTCTTCCACCATATACCTGAGATCATTTCTCTCAAGTTCAAAGTTCTACAGATATCTAGGGCAGGGGAATAATGTCACCAGTCTCTTTGCTAAAGTATAGGAAAAGTCACCTTTACTCTAATTCCCAACAAGTTCCTCATCTCCATCTGAGACCACCTCAGCCTGGATTTCATTGTCCATATCACTATCAGCATTTTGCTCAAAATCATTCAACAAGTCTCTAGGAAGTTCCAAACTTTCCCACATCTTTCTGTATTCTTCTAGGCTCTCTAAACTGTTCCAACCTCTTCCAGTTACCCAGTTCCAAAGTTGCTTCCACATTCTCCAGTATCTTACAGCAATGCCTCATTACCTTGGTACTAATTTTCTGTATTAGTTTATTTTTACACTGCTTTAAAGAAACACCAGAAACTGGATAATTTATTAATGAAAGAGGTTTAATTGACTCACCGTTCCCAAGGAGAGGCCTTGAGAAAATTGCTATCATGGAAGAAGGCAAAGGGGAAACAGGCACTTTGTACAAGGAGGCGGGAGGGAAGAGTGAATGAAGGAGTAACTGCCAAACACTTTTAAAATCATCAGCTCTCATGAGAACTCTCTCGCTATCATAAGAACAGCATAGGGGAAACTGCTCCCATGATCCAATCACCTCCCACCAGGTCCCTCCTTGGACACCTAGGGATTACAACTCAACATGAGATGTGTGTGGGGAAACAGAGTTAAACCATATCAATGTCAAAAAAGAAAACCAAAAAAACCCAGATTACATTGCAAACACTATATTAAAATAATATATGAGAATATCCCAAACCTTTACTTAGGAGTACATTTGTAGTCTAAACTTATTTTATTCTTAAAACAAAGAGAATAAAAATAAATGAATTACGCATTCAACTCCAGAATTTAGGAAGAGGAGGAGAAGCATAGAGTGCAAAAACAAAAACAAACAAAACAAAGCAGGACAAAAACATGTCTACAGAAAGCAAGAAGAACAAAAGCAAAAAATAATACATTGGAAAATATGTTGTTTTAAAGAAAGAATAGATATGTAAATGCAATTTCTACACACACACAGATGCACACACACAGCTGAACTGAAAATTTTCATGAAAAATGTTTAAATGCATCATGCAATACACTCTGATGTTATTGTTGACAAATAATCTGCATACATTTAATATCCACAGTTTGATAAGTTTTGACATATGTATATACCCATACAGCCATCAACACAGTCAAGATGATGAAAATATGCAACATACTCCAAAGTACCCTCATGTTTCTTTGTAATCTCTTCCCATTCCCTCTCCTTCCTCCCCCATCCACAGAGAAACACTGATCTTCTTTCTATCACTATGCATTAGTTTCAATTTCTAGATTTTTATAAATACAGAATCATAAAGTATGTGCTTTCTTGTCTGGCTTCTATCACTAAGTATAATTATTTTGAAATTTCTCCATGTGCCTTCCTGTATCAATAGTTCATTCTTTTTTATTGCTGAGTAGTAGTCTATTGTATGGATACATCACAATTTATTTGTTCAATTATATGTTGATGGATATTTGTGTTGTTTCCAATTTGAAGCGATTACAAATATTATATTCCTGTTTAGTTTTCTATTATTAATCTGTCCATAACCTTCTTAAACTGATGGTGCAGCCACTAACGAGACATGAGCCATAGGCTTAAATAGTGTCTTAAGACATAAAATGTACATCAAGTATATCAAGGAGAAGAGAGGAAAATAATAAGAGCTTCTTTCTACTATGACACAGTTTAAAGATACAGTTTAAAGATCCCCTTTAGATCCACCTTTTTCTTTAAAACTTAGCAGATGAACAATATTAACAGTTCACTTTTAACATTCCTGCTAATCAGCTATTAATTCTTAAAAGGGAATTAATAGAAGTCAACATAGACAAGAATAGAATATAAGAAGATGGGGTTGAGAAGAAGAATAGGGACAGGAATGATAATAGGGTTACAGAAGGAGAGACATGTTGATGAAGACAATTGACAAGGTACAAAGGACAAAATTCACCTATGTGCCAATTTCATTTAAATCGTCTCCCTTGACCCTTTGACATATATGATGTAGATGCCATATCTTTTCCTAAATTCCCTAATTTCTTTTGCTTTCTCCATATAGACTGCATTCAAATAGCAGGCCTTCATTTTTGTTAATATTTCTCCCCCCAAATATCTGCACGTGGTAAAAATTATCAATACAAAATGAAATGGTGGCAGTTGGTATTAGGTTCAATATATGTACAGTCAGCCCTCCATATCCACAGTTCTGCATCCATGGATCCAATCAGTTGCACGTTAAAAATATTCAGAAAGAAACTGAAATAATAATAAGACAATAAAAATACAAATAAAAACAATATAGTATAGCAGTTATTTTCATAGCATTTACATTGTATTAAGTATTATAAGTAATCTAGAGATTATTTGAAGTATATGGGGAGTGTGTGCATAGGTTATATACAGATATTATGCCATTTTATATAAGGGACTTGAGCACGTATGTGATGGCAGCAGCAGCTGCTCTAGAGCTGCTGCTATCATGACACTGGCTGCAGGTGGGGAGGCGTGGCCAGGAGCAGGCAGGAGCCCCACCCTCCCATGTGCAGCTTCAGCTATCAAAGCCATGGCTACAGACTTGTGCATCTCTGCCCTCTTGGGGGCCCAGAAAGGCCCCCCAAGCCCCACAGACTCAGAGGTATCTGCTCCTGCTGCCTGGTCTCTCACCACTCCTGGCACCTGCTCTGGTCTCAGAGCAAAGTTTGGCCTGAGCCCAGGCACTATCACAGCCTGACTGGGTGTGCACATGCTTGGGGAAACACTGACATGCAAACCCCCTGCTGCGTTGGCCCCTCTCAACTTTGGGCATTGATGTGCACAGGAGGGAGGCTGAAGGGGGCTGAGGGCAACTCTGTGCTGGCCTGCAGGCACCCCGAGGTACAAAGAGCCTGGGCACCATAAATGGCAGCAAGAGGCAGACAGGCTCCTGGGCTGAAGGACACAGGTCCAGTGAAGCCCCACCTACAAGCCAGGGGAGGCCTGAAGCCTAGGGACCAGGCTGCTGGTCCAATGGACCAGAGTGAGAGCTTGCAGTGCTTTCTCTGGGTATGCCCATGGCTGCCCATGGACCAGTTGCCACACACTTCCTCCCCTCTTAAGCTCATATAAACCCCAGACTCACCCAGACTTGGGGAGATGACAGGATGACCAGCTGTGGAGAGCAGCTACCCACCCTAGGGTCTCCTCTATGCTGAGAGCTGAAGAGATGACAGGATGACCAGCTACAGAGAGGAGCTTCCCACTTCAGGGTCTCCTCTCTGCTGACAGCTGAACACTCAATGAGATGACCTGACTGCAGAGAGGAGCTACTCACTCTAGGATCTCTTCTCTGCTGAGAGCTGAATACTAGTTGGGACACCCTGCCTGCAGAGAGGAACTATGCAATGTTGGTCTCCTCTGAGCTGTCCTGTTGCTCCATAAAGGTCCTCTTTGCCTTGCTCACCCTCCACTTGTCCATGTACCTCATTCTCCCTGGACACAGGACAAGAACTTGGGACCTGCCAAATAGTGGGACCAAGAGAGCTATAACACAAACATGGCTAACACCTGCTCCTGGCTTACCACATTGTGGACAACAAGAAAGAGAGAAGAAAAAAGAAGAGAAGAAAGGAGAGAAGAGCTGTGGCCCTTTAGGGAGCCCAGACATAGAACCTCCTGGTGCCAGGGCTGTGACACCTTGTTTGGGACTCTGTGGTTCCTGGCATCTCCAACACTCCAGGTGCCACCATTTTCCCCAGTGCCAGCTGTGGAAGCTGCTTGTGGTATGCTTCGGCCAGCCACAGTCTCACAAAAAGCTGGCACCCATGCTGACATGCCTGGCTATGAGCAGTGGCCAGATCCCACACTTTCTAACACACCCTTCACCACTTCGCACCTGGCTTGCCCTTGGCAGGTGCGGGGTCGAGGTCAGTAGCACGAGCTGAACGCAGCCTGCCAGGACGAGTGGGCCCTGCAGGCCTGAGCAAAACTAGGGCAAAGGCACCACGGGCCACAGAGGTTTCCGACTGGCAAAGCGACACCCGAAGGATTCCGTAACACATGGATTTTGGTATTTGCAAGGGGTCTTGGAACCAATGCTTTGTAAATACCAAAGGATAACTGTGTATTTGTATACAATTTATAACATATGTATGATAACTAACAGTAGCAATAGCTTAAACAAAATAGACTATTATTTTTCTTGCACATGAAAATGTCTGGAGTAGGTAATCCAAAGCTGATACAGTATCAGCATGGTATCAGGATACCCTATCCCTTCTATTTTATACCTTTCTAGCCTTAGCCTGAAATCTTTTGTTCAGAGGTAGTTTATTGGTTATCTAACTGTGTATATGCAAGCCTATGAGGATCTGTCTGTATGTGCTCTCTCTTGTTCTCCTCTTCTCTCTCTTTTTCTCTGACACACACACACACACACACACACACACACACACACACACGCATGAGTATGGTGTAGTAATGTAACAGTGAAAGCACAAAAATAATTAATATAACTAACTCCATTTTTGTTTAAGGGGCTTTACCAATCTCTGCACATAGACTAGGATAATTTTAGTGCACTGAGGTAATATGCAAAAACAGTAATTGTGTAGTTTTAAAAACTAAGTCTGGGATTAAAAGAGAAGTATGTAAGCCCATAAAAGCTGACACACTATTCGGCATCTTACTTTTTTACTCAGTGGTTCCAGTCACACATGCACACACATACTTTTAAAATTTTAATCAGATACATATTTCATGATCTACCACTTGATCACCTCCTTTCTAGAATCAGTGTTCCTTTGACCCCAAGATAACTGCAATTCCTTACTAGCAAATTCATGGTTAATCAATATCTCAGCCTGTGATTGAGGTAGCCCCAATAAGATCTACTGGTTCTTTAAATGCATGAGATAGTTTTGCTTATAGGAAAAAGAGTAAATGGTACTTTAAAAGGAAGAAAAGTGAGCAAGTAAAACAAAACTTATGTACTGCCTTGTAAATGTACAGCCATGTATATGTATTGTCTCTTTTAATAATCATAGCATTCCTATGAAGTATGCATTATCATTTCCATTTTGAAGATAAAACATCTCTAGCATCACTTTTTGGATAAATTTCTATTGAAGGATAACATACATAGAGAAATGTGAACAAATAAGTGTACAATTCAATTTGTTCTTACATGCCTTTTAGCCATCATCTGGATCTGGATTTAGAACACTTTCAGCATCCCAGTAGCTTCATTTATGGTCAATAGAGAGGTCTCTCATGGTCAACAGAGAGGTCTAGCCTACAGACGGAACCTATGAGATCTGGACAAAATCATCAAGGGAGTGCCATCACAGTAGGAGAAAAAAACATTTGAGTGCAGAAGTTCTAGGAGACAATTGATAATAAAGGAGTCTCATGCACGTACTACTTGTGAGCCCCATATTACACACAGAATAGGTTTTATTGGGAAAAATCTCACAAATGGAGACATAGCAGAGCACACATGATCCCCTAAGCTCTCATCTCCACAGACAGGACTCCAGAAGAAGAACACCACTCCCACACACTCTACTATGTTTAAGAATAGGTAGGAACACTTAAGATTTCTAGGTAACCATGGAAACTTCCTCCTTAAGGAAATGACTCTCCTAGAAGCAGGTGGTATCTGCTAGTTCTTTCAATTAATTAATTCAGCCTTGCTAAACTACCAAAAGAGAAGAAATAAGCCTCCAGAACATTCTAGATATCTCTCCTTGCCTAAAGAAGAAGCAGTATCAAGGAGTTGAGAGCAATCAATTATTTCAAACGCTGCTGATAGGTCAAGTAAAAGAAGAACTGAGGATTGGATTTAGTAACAGGTAGGTCATTGACCATGTAGACAAAGCCAGTTTTAGTGGAGTACTGGAGGAAATGCCTTAGTAGGATAAAATTAAGTGCAGCTGGAGAAGAGGAATTGGAAATAGTGACTATTAAGAATACTTGCAAAGAGTTTTGCTGTCAAAGCCAGATTAAAAAAATGGGTGACTTAGCTGGCAGGGTAAATGAGATCAAGCACAGTTTTTCTTCTTAATATAAAAAAATAAAACATTAAGTCAGCCTGCTTACAGGAATGATGCAGAAGAGAGCAAAAACTGATAGGAGTAAAGGGAGACAGCAACGTCCTCAGTGAGACGACTTGGGATCTTGTGCACAAGAAGGGCGTATGACTTCAGAGAGAGTGGAAAGGTTGATCTATCATAACAAGTTTGAAGATAGATTACATGTGGAAAGATGATGGAAGGACGGGTAGATGTGGTGGTGGTGGTGGAGAGTGGGTTCATGGAAGTTCTCCTCTGATTTCTTCAATCTTCTTAGAGAACTAAGAATCAAGGTCACCAGCTGAAAATGAGGATGACAAGAAGGTGTTGGACATTTGGAGGGAAGATAAGAGGCATGAAATAATCATGTGAAATTATACGCTATTGAAAATAATTTGGTAAGCCATTCTCAGTGGACTCACACTAGGAGTATAGTAGCATTTGTCAGAAAATTAAGCAGCTAAAAGCCTAAACGTTATTCACCCAGAAAAAAATATGGGCATGCCTGAACTCATTACTCCCACATAGGCCAAACTTGACAGTTTTCTTTGTAACTTAACAATTAAGATGTTGAGTTACAACATGTTTGCTATGTTTGTCTTTCATTACAATATTTTACATTGACTATTGAGAACTATAAGCCAATTTCCTTTTAGACTCTTGACATTTTGCTATTAGTTACTGTTTAACAAGAGCCATATCAACTGTGCAGCACCTCCAGGGAAAGGGTGGATATGTACGTTTCTGGCAAGATAGAAGAAACGTTACTTGTTAGCTTGTTTCTTCTATTTCCTTTTGTTAATTCTTTTGTTTCTACTAGGATGAAAAATCTAGACCTCTTTGCTTCATTTTGGTGTCTGTATTAAAAGACCATCTAAATCAACTGAGATAGCTCAGTGTTCCCTTACAGGCACATTTGTCAAGCTAAAATCTGGGTCTTCTCCCCTCATGCAGAAGACAAAAGGAAATTATATTTTCAGGTCTGTCTTGATGCATCCATAAAAAGAAGGAGCAATATCTATTCTGTTCCTGAAAAACATGAAAGTGCCTCTATTCCAGCTGTCACTGTGGAACAAAATAAGAAAGACTGGCTGAGCTTTACAGATTTATTTCATTTTGATCATTTGATATGTTTCAATAAGATGCTAGATTTGGTTTTAAAATAAAAATGAAAAATGTAACGGCAGATCCATTGGGTAAAAGGTTTGGCTTGAATTCGCAGTGGATGATAACATAGGAATATCAGATGTGGAGGGAATACATGAGAAGAAGAGCAATTTTATAAGCTAAAAAATAGTGGTCTCAGCATTTTTTAGGACTCTTAGTGCTTTGACTATTCTTCTTTTAATAATAAGTAGAGGATGAGTAGATTATACAGCAGTAATCTATTACAGTCAAAAATTCCAGAAAACCCATATAAGGCTTCCTGTAGTCTACAAACTATGTGAATGCATGCATAAAACTAAAGAGAACTCTAAGGAAGAAATATTATTGTACCCCAGTGCCTCCTGGCCTGTACAATAATACTCGGCCCATGTTGCATCAGTTTGCTGATATAAACATGATATTGACTACATTTTACATGGTAATAGTATACCTTCAAGAGGAAGATAAATTTGAGATGCCAATGATTTAAAGAGGAAAAACAATTTATATCATACTATACATAGGAGACTTCCTATGTGGATCATTCACTAATTTTTGAAGACTTTGAAGTGACTACTGAAAGATCAGAATGAACTTTATCTCAGATATAACTTGTTAGGGTTATCAGACTAGAAACTTTAGAAAGAGTGAAAGTGAAGAAATGCACTTATCAGAGACCTATCACTCCCAAAACTATTGCTTGAATTAGAATTTTTAATAAGGAACACTAAAACCTTGAAAGATATTTGACTTTTTCAAACCTTTGTATAAATTCAGTTGCATATATATGCATAAAATATATATAATACATGTTTCTAGTGATTTATTAGTTTTAGATGATAATACCTGTTTTAAGATTCATTCATGGCATAAACTTAAATACACTTTCCAAAGGCGCCCAAGACACTCATCCCCTCACGAAACTTACAATATTTTTCTTTTCTTGCCATATATGCTCTATTCTAGTGTAGAGAGAGAAATAGAAACTTAAAGTTTCAGAAGTCTTGGTACACCCAAAAGCATACGTGGAGGTTTGAATCCTACATTACATATAATTACTATTTTTTCAAATTATGTTTTGGTGGGAGCTTATCCAGATTAGCTGTAGAGCAAAGGAATGTTGAGGCAGGAAGTAACCCTAGAGAGGGTCAGGGCTTTAGGCCAACTGAACTTGTTTAATGAGTAAAGAAATTCTCCTGGGGAAGTTAAAGGTCATCAACAGTGTTACATTATTGTATAGCACAGTCTCTGTCTTCTGTTGTATAGGATATTTGGGAAAGATATACCAAGTATATATAAAGATAGACTTGGGGTCAGGCTAGTCCACATTAAAATCTCTGCTAAACTAATAGCTATGTAAACAGTGTTATTCAGCTTTTCTGAAACCCAGCTCTTATCTTAAATCAAAGATAATAAATAGCAGAATACATAGAGTTGTAATGAGAATTAGTGGAGGTAATCAGTGTAATAGGACATAGCACATACAAAATACATAATAACATAGGAAATGTATAAATCTACTATGCTAAAATTCCCAATGGTATTGTAATAGAGAATAAAAGTCTTCTATAAATAGCTTAACAATTAAATTTGAGTGGCGTTTTATGAAAAAATTCTTCAGACTCTTTATATTCATGACGTTCATTAGTTGCACAGGGTTTAATATTGAATATGAGGCACTTATGTACTCTACGTGTCTATGCAAAACCAAACCACTATGAAGGAGGTCTATGCAAATGAAACAGTGGGTGATCCTATACACCTATTTGCAATGCAAATGAACATGATATATATTCATATGCACCTGACTGAAAAAACTTGAAGTAAACTGGCCCTCTTGATTTATCCTTTTTCATTAATTGAATCTGGTAATACTAAAATCAGATCTTAACATCTTCAGTGAATAGATACAGACAAAATATAAGAAAAACACTATATTGTACTCTTATTTGTTTGAATTTAGTCGATCCAGTTGTTCAATCTCTGCATGTAAGCATTCTGAACCTGAACATCAAACATATTTTTGCAAAGTACACCCAGCGAAATACCAACCAAGAGTTATGACCAACTGGCACCAAAACAACTCTTTGGCTGATAGGCAAATTGTACTTGGATCAGGGAGAAAGTCAAAGCACTGAAGATTCTCTCACAGCATGCTAAATAGCAAATAGTTTCATTCTTCAGAAAAGGGGCTCCTTCCTCAACGCCTCCTTGTAAACAAATAACCCAAACCACATACAGAGAGCAATGGCTCTTACTGGAGCAAGTTTTTAAGCAATATTTAAGTTTCTTCAGGCTGGGCGCAGTGGTTCATGCCAGTAATCCCAGCACTTTGGGAGACCATGGCAGGTGGATCACTTGAGGTCAGGAGTTCAAGACCAGCCTCGCTAACATGGTGAAACTCCATCTCTACTAAAAATACCAAAATTTGCCCTGCGTGGTGGCACATGCCTGTAATCCCAGCTACTCAGGGAGCTGAGGCAAGAGAACTGCATGAACCCAGGAGGTGGAGGTTGTAGTGAACTGAGATCGTGCCATTGTACTCCAGCCCAGCAAGAAAGCAAGACTTCATCTTAAAAAAAAAAAAAAAAAGAAAAAAGAAAATTCTTCAAAAAGGGACTTAAAAGTTTTAAAGAACTATTACCGCTATTGCACCTTGGGGTCCATTTAATTTATTGTATCGTTTCAAGTCCTCTGAGAAACAAATGCCAAAATGAATTAAATGTTTGAAGGATTTATGGGAGAAAACACCTGTGAACAATATAGGAGAAAGAAGCAAGCAAGGGAGACTTCATACCAAGTTGCAGGTTTAGCATCTGTCTAAGGAAGAAGGAAGAAAGGGTGATTGCGTACAAGGAGCCTCAGACTGTAATGAAGCTCTGAGATCAAGAGGCTAGACCAAAAATTCACCTGCAGAGGAGTCTAGTGTCAGGTAGAAATGGCCCAGCTCTAGTAGCCAGTTGTTGGCTGGGAGCAACCTGCAAGAAACTGTGGCCTTGGCAAAAACATTATGATCCAACATATTTTTGAATTATTGTCCAATGGAGACTGTCAGCCAACCCCAGTACTTGCAGACAGTTCTCTCGAAGGGATATGGGAGTAGTGCATCTTCATAGCTACCACAGATGCCTCCCTAAAACACTACCCACAAGGATTCTCTAATCGGGCTTCTTAGAAAGACAAGAGAGTTAAGAACAATTAAAACAGTTATATGCAGCTTTCCATATATAGTATTATAGACAATACATTACAGGCAATAGTTAGGGTTCTGATGTTAATTTCCAGTTCCTATTAAATAAATTGGTAAAAACCCTTGGTCCGGCATGGCTTAAAAGACTATAATTGCTGCAGTTGTGGTACAGCTCAGGTTTCTTTCTTAGCCATTTGTGGTCCAGGTTTCCTTCATATGAGTTTCATGCAGTTATAGGCTGAAATGGATTTTCCATTGAATAATTGACCATACTACTAATACTACTACAGAAATGATCAGTTCAACTGCATAAAGTTCTTATCTCATAAACTTTTCCATAACTATTTTCATGGTCTATTCATATAACTTTTCATACACTATTTCAATAACTTTGTGACTCTTTTATCTTATAAAACTTAAAGAGTATTCTTTGTTCTTTCTCGACAATTATTATTATGTGGAAATGGTGACTTCCCATATAAGATCTTGTGAATTCATGACTATTTTTCTTCTAATAATAAGCAGAGGGTGAGGAGGTCATTCAACAGTAATCTACTATAGTCCAAAATTCCAGAAAACTCATATAAGGCTTCCTGTAGTCTACAACTATGAGAATGTATGCATAAAACTAAAGAGTACTCTGAGGAGGAAATGATGTGTTTGTGTCATATGATGATGACTTCCATATAAGAGCCTATAAAGTTCTCCTGTTACTTACTGAGCTGCTTCTGTTGTTCTGCACACAGAGAAGTGTAGAGCCTTAAAGAAGAAATGTTATTACATCTTCTTTGAAATTCACTAGGGAGCAATAATTCTAGTATTTCCTCAGCAAATCCTGTATCTAAATGAATCAACAAAGCACAGGCTGTCTCTTGAGCTAAACTTTTTACCATGATGGTATAATCTAACCTTAACCTAGAATGTGCCAAGAATTTCAACAACTCCTCCACAGGAAAGAATGCATTCTGTTACAAGATTCCTCCCTGACTTATGCTGAGATAATTCTCTGCCAAGCAAGTACAGAAATCAGGTGCCAGCCATTGTAAGAAATGTAAGAGATCAATCTATAATGGGAGTTGGAATAGTGACCAGCTTTATTCCACTTTGTATCCTTCCTTTCTCCAAAGTATGCGAATCAATTGGGTCTGCATGAACCTGAGAGAAGCCTTGTGAGGATTTTTAACACAACTACCGTTCTCTATGACTCATTTTTGCTTTAATCATATTAGGACACACCAAGAAAGGTGGATTAATAGCAAGGCCAAATTTTAATGTAAACACTTCCTATTGAAAAAAGACTTTTAATCCTTTGCTTTGTGTGTTAAAGTTATCTTTCAGTTTCAGATTGCTTCAAGAGTTTATCACAGTTCTTGGACTACACAGCTTGGTCACATGGCCTTATGCAGAGAAGAGGTGGAGAAGATGTCTAAAGCAAGCAGCCAATTGCCTCTTTTAGTTTTTTCTTTTTGCAATACTCTCAATGACCTGTTTCTTAAACTAAAGCAGAAGTATTACTTTCATCTTTATACAAAGCATTGCTTTTTAGAATATTACAAAGTTGTCCTTATCACTAAAAAATTTAATAAAACTAATATAAAGAGCGAATTTGTAAAGTTTTACATACTCATTGGGAAAAGTCAAACATTACAACAAAGTGTGTAAAAAAAAAAGAGAGAGAGAGTGAATATTCATCTTTTTCCACTTCCCTCTTCTCCCATTTCCACCCTTTCAGGGTAACTGGATCTTTTGCCATGCATTTTTATAAAAGTTCATTCATATTTTAGTTATTTTTCTGCAACTGTTTTTTTTTAACAACATATCACTGACAGACAACTATATTAGTGAATATTTGTCAATCTCATTCTTTTAATAGTTGTATAACATTCTATTGTATGAACTTTTAATTTAAGTGATCTATATTAATATTTTAATTGTCACTAATTTCCCTCTATTACCATTAAAACTGGAAGAAGTATCTTTTTCCCTGTGTCTTTGCACTCAGGTAAATGTCACTGTAGGATAATCCCAGAAGTGAAACTGATGAATCAAAGGGTATCCAGAATTTAAATTTTGATATATATTGCCAACTTGCCTTTTAAAAATATTACTAACCATACATTTCCACAATCCTATGTACGTTTATCATTTTCCATGCACTTGATCACTGGGTGTTATCAATCTTTTTGATGTGTTGCATTTCCCATTTGTAAATCACTGAAATCATGAATACCTTCAGGATATATTTTTAAATACGGAAATATGGTTTCACCTGTTTAAGGTTCGGCAATATTTTGATGCATATTTTATAAACCAAAAACTAAGAGAGAGAAAAAATGACCCCACTAAGTAGATGATGCCATCAGCTGTTACTAGTAATTTGCTATTGGGTGATCCCCAAACTGGTAGGAATTCAAACAGTTAGTAGTGGTGATCGCAAAGTTACTTTCAATGTTACATTATTTTCAACCTTTCAAGATTGGGTTTGCTGAAGTGAAAGTAGCACAGG
The DNA here is from genome assembly GCF_001698545.2 of Rhinopithecus bieti. Lineage (NCBI taxonomy): Eukaryota > Metazoa > Chordata > Mammalia > Primates > Cercopithecidae > Rhinopithecus > Rhinopithecus bieti. The sequence goes on from NW_016804176.1 coordinate 262,995, forward strand.
CTTTGAAGTCAGAACTAAGATCAAATTCCTGCTCTCATTCTTAATGGGTGTACTCTCTGAGCCTTAATTTCCTTAAATGAAGAATAGTTGTGCTTTGTCCTATCTCACAGCAGAGTTAAATATGTAAACAGCTATGAGGAAACAAATAGACAAATATTCCATATAAAAATTAAACATTTATTCATAAAACAATATACCATTTTAAAAGTCAAAAGACAACAAATGTGGGACCATTTTAAAATTTGCTTCCTTCATAATAAACATACACTTCTAAAAGCAGAGTTTCTGTATAAAAGGATACATGCATTTGAGTTTATAAATATGCTAAACTGTTCTGAAAATAAGTTTTACCTATCTATATTCTCAACTGACATTGAAAAAAAAGTCTTTGTCTCCACATCCTGACTGATATGTGCACTATTGACAAATTTTTCCCACCTTGATAGGTTTAAAAAAAGTTCCTGGTTGTGATTTACATTTCTTTAACAGTGAATTAATGTGAATATCTTTTCGTATGTTCATAATAATTTGTTTTTGTTTTTCTGTAAATTTTATGTTCTTAACTATTTTGAAATATTTATTTTCTTGTTGAGCTGTTTCTAAATCAGTTTTAAGATCTCTTATATGTTAACTAAATTTTCCTGTTTTACCTGTTGCAAATAATTGTTCATTCTATATTCTCTGATGTTTGATTTTTTTTACCATGGGGGATATATTTAATATAAAATAAAATTCTAGACTATATAGACAAACATATATTATGACAAACCTAAATCTGCATATAATTACTTTTTTCTAGTGCAAAGTACACATTACCTGTGATAAATCCAGGTAGGAAGTATAAAACACTAAATTCTTTATCATTGGGGAAAACATGTTAATGTTGTTTTGAGGTAATCAGCAGCCCCATTTTGTAATTATATAGATATATAGACTAATAAAAATGGTAATATAAGTTACCTTAATATTTGACATACAATCTATTTCAAAATATGAAATTTTGAGGGAGAAATGAAACTGAAACAACTACTTTGTTTTTAAAAATGTATGACCGCTTAATTCATTTGTGTGATTATATAAATAGGTTGTAATAAATGAGTTTGTTGCTCATCTCAAATAAATATTTGAATTTTGACAAGACCATTCTGCAAAAAAGCCTCAGCCAAAAGAAGTGATTTTATAATTGCTTTTTAAGATGCTCAGAAGGATAAATTTAGGGTAGAGCAGCATGAGGTGAGAGTGGGGAATTTTATCAGAAAAATTTTGAAGACCCTGATTCTTGCCACAAGAAATTGAGCTGCTGATTCTACCAGTCTTATTATAGCCACATGCAATCATTCAATTGTACTAATGCTATTTATTTCTGTAAATTTATTTTCAGAGAGTTATCTAAAGGGTAAAAATCAGGCTGTAAGTTATGTTTTGACAGTTTTCAGTTTGGAACAACATTCATCACACATAAGGCAAGAAAGTATGGTTAAAATGGTTTATTAACTCTTGTGAATCATAAACATAAAAGAAACAGTTGATATATTTCTAGTGAATGTAATAAACCCCAAGATAATGCAGTACTTAGGTCAATCTTTTACATCAAGTAATCCCAGGAAAACTGGAGATTGTAAATAAATCTCAGATATCTTGCTCATTTTAGTTTTTGTTTATCTGGATGCATTTTGCTCAATCCCTGAAACTCATAGTTTCACAGACTCATTGAGATTTTCATGAACTATAAAAGCAATTAAATATTTAAATACAAAATTCTCAAATTCAAGATATTACTGAACTGAAAATTGCAAAAAATAAATTTGAACCAAAACTTTCTGTAGTAGTCATGAAGTAAGCAATTTATGTTTCTTAAAATTAAATTTTGCCAATGGCTTTGAATTAAGAAGAAGTTAAAGATGAATATGAGATTGTCCCTACTTTCTAGTAGCATTTTTTCCATTCAGGAATCTCCACGAAAATTTTAGAGGGAGAGAGGGCCTCTGGGTCTCATCTTATATAACATCATTGCCACTACGTTATCCAGCCCACTACCTCTGACCCCTATTAAGATGATCTTGAGAAACAATTTCTTTATGGATTAGTTTCAGAAGAATATGCACTTCTAAGAATAACTGCTTGGCTTTCACTTTATGAGTAGCATACATGTTGTAAAGGATAATGTGTTTTTGTTTGTTATAGCCATGAAGAAGCTCAGAGCCAAGCTAAGAGCCCACTTCTAGCAAATGAACAGGATGTTATGATACACATTACAAGAGCTAACTATCCCTGCCGGTTATCTCAGTTTTATATCCTATTTTTCTTACATTCTCATTTCCTCACCTGTTTTATTTATTTATCTCTTTGGTTTATATGTATTTCTAAAAGCCATCTCAAATCCTCTTTTAGAAGAAAGGGGTAGAGAAACATTAAATATACGACTGATTAAGGTAAATAAATAACATAGATGATAAGGATATACACAGATTAAGAACTCTGACATATTGGCTTGGAAGATTATCTAAGTCTACATAAACAAAGTGATTGTTATGCACCAACCACTTTGTTTTATCTAGGCTTTTTATCATGTTGAAATTATTAATAAATCGATTCATACCTCATCTCATACTATATAATAAATGCTTCTATAATGTTGCTTGTGAATCAAGTTATTGTAAAGTGAATCATATATTTAATCTACTAGAGAAATTTACCTTTCAAACACTTCAGAAAGTACAGAATTTTAATATTCTATTGAGATTCAACTTCTTATAAAAAAATGAGGTTTCTATTATATAGTTTCAGAATTTATGTTCCCTGATTTAAAAGAAAATAGAGTGTAAAAGCAAGGTAGAAGTCCTTGTTCTCTCATATACCCAACCCTCTTACACTTTCCAAAATTTTCACTACCTACATTTTCCTAGATAAAATCATTTAATAGTTTCATGTAATTTTTGCCAAATAATTTNGGTTTCTATTATATAGTTTCAGAATTTATGTTCCCTGATTTAAAAGAAAATAGAGTGTAAAAGCAAGGTAGAAGTCCTTGTTCTCTCATATACCCAACCCTCTTACACTTTCCAAAATTTTCACTACCTACATTTTCCTAGATAAAATCATTTAATAGTTTCATGTAATTTTTGCCAAATAATTTTAAAAAAATTCATAAATAATGTGTGTAGCTATATGTGTGCATAATATATAAAGATAGATAAAATAAGAAAGAATTGAACAGACATTTTTGAAAGAAAAGATCCAAAAACTCAGTAAACATGAAAAGGCATTCAAGTTCCTAAGAAATCGGGGAATGTCAGTTTAAACTACAATGTAGTATGTTCCACAGGCACCGGAATGGCTGAAACAAAAAAAAAGATGAAAAATACCAAGTGTTGGTAAGAATGTAAGCAATGAAAGCTTTCATACACTGCTGGCAGAAGCACAAATTGATACAACCACTTTTGAACATCCTTTGGCTATATATACACTCAAGAAAAATGTGGACGAACAGTCTCTAAAAGACATACAACAGAATGTTCATAGGAGAACTATTTGTAATAACCAAAAATTGAAATCTACCCAAATACCCACAGACAGTAGTATTTTTGCTATCAAGTTGTTGCTGTCTTCTTCATATAGGCTTCCTACATATTTCACATTGTATTACTTTTCTTTTAGCTTTATTTTCGATAATGAGCATCAGATTGCCCAAAAAATGAAATTCAACTTTTTAAGCAAGGATTTGATAAGTTCTTAATACACTGAATTCTATACCGGGCTCCTCAATTGAAAACCCATCCTGAACCTCTTTTCCAAGGTGCTCTTAGACCAATATTTACCCCCTTCCAGCCCTGTTCCCACTTAAGAAATGTACAGGATCTCAAGGAGATCATACTGTAAATACTGCCCACTGGCCCATGCTAGAGAGTTCCCGAGCTGTCTTTCCTCCAGCGACGTCCCCATTCACCAGACAAGGAAATTTTGGATGAATGAGATGTGCCTGGCCATGGGCTGTGTTTGTTCTTCAGACCATTCTTTGTGATATCTCAGACTTTGGGGTTCCTAGCTGAAGTGTCCTGGAGTTCCAAGGTTGGGGAGGGAGAGATTGGCTAGAGCTTGGACATATATGCTCCTATACACACATATATAGGAGACCCTTGCTGAGCACAGTGGGAGCCAAGAGTGGGGAAAGTGGCAATGACTGGGGACTAAGAATCAAACTGAGGATCAGGCCTCCTTGTATGACTACCTTCTGGTACAAAAATCTGAGAGGTCTGAGAAATCTAAATTCAAACCTGTCCTTTCAGGTAATTATGAAGGTATAGTTCTCAAGGTAAGAGGATAGAACACATTGTAGTCAACAATTCGTTAGACTGACAATACTTTAAAATATTAATATTTAGACTTATGGACTTACACTATGTGGGCTCCATTTGTCCTCTGGCTGTGACTCCCACAAATGTTAGAAGTGGGCCTACATGTGATGTACTAAAATGCAATAGACTTTCTTATGTCCTCCCCTGCTACCACTACCATTAACTTGGTTCCTAGATATTGAAAGACAATTTAAAAGTTTTTGCCAAAGACAGATGCTTGTGGGGTGGTGGCTTGAAAACACAAATTGGGCAAGATGGTAGCATGGCTATGTGGAGAAGTATGGAGTTGTCCACAGAATGCTCTTGTTTCACTGGACTATATTAATCTCATTATGTGACTTGGTCTGGTTGATTTTCTTCTCTAAGCCACCTTCTTACTAATAAAGGATAATCACACCTTTTTCACAGGACTACTGTGAGAGAAAACTTACATAATTTATGTGATTTGCGCTTGGAATACTGCATAGTGTTAAAAAAAATACGGTAAACACTTTTTATGAAGCAAATAAAACTTGGACAATCCAATTTATTTTTGTCTACAACAGCTGAAACCTATTTTACTTAGCTTTTAAATTCTTTTATAAAAGTATCACCGTTTCATGTGGCTAGACATCTCAGTCTTAGACCTGGTTCAGAAAGTGCTCCGGAGGACCAGTGGCTGGGAGAAAAGTGCTGTTACCTTGCTAGTCATTTCGTTCCTCAATATATTCCTTACTCTACCTAAGGAGTTTTTCCAGCCTGAAATTCTCCAACAGTTCATACCCTCACTTGACCTTTTCTGGCTTCACTGGGTAGACATTGGGTAGGCAGAGCTGGGTTTTTTTCAAGCTCAAAAGGGTTCAGTGTTACTTCTCTTGGGCATCCACGATGCCCTCAGTCAAGCCTGATTAGCAAGTTACATTGAGAGTTTATTTAGTAATTGAAAATGATCTGTGTGCCTTTTATGAAGGAAAGCTGTTATGATAAACTTTCTCATACCTGGTCAGATTCATTTCTCATTTATATCCTTTTTTTTTTTTTTTT